>NC_064619.1:222798733-223103198 GCF_023898315.1 Schistocerca nitens | reverse complement strand
TTAGAGTAGGTATAGAGCATTTCCTGTGATTTAAGAAGTCAAAAGTAGTTGTCGCAGAAATGGCACCCTAACAATAACTGTCATTACATACCATAATTCTAAGTACTACTGTCTATTACTATTAATTACTCATTCAAAACTTAAATATATGCGGATAAGGAACTTGCGGATTAGGACCTTGCGGATGCGGATTGCATTTTTCTTATCCGCGCAGACCTCTAACTATGGGACTTAACGTCTGAGGTCATTAGTCCTCTAGACTTAGAATTACGTAAACCTAACTAACCTAAGGACATCACACACATCCATACCCGAGGCAGGATTCGAACCTGCGACCGTAGCAGCAGCGCGGTTCCGGACTGAAGCGCCTGGAACCGCTCGGCCACAACTGCCGGCCAACATAGGAAGACACACGGGTCGTTTGCTGTGGAGTCCCAGCTTCAGTAACATGCTCTGAACGGCATGCTCGGCAGCATTTTTGCTTGCAGTAGGGATGGGAAAACGGAACGGTTAAAACCGATACCGGTATTTCAGTTCGAAATAATCGGTGTTATCAGTTTTATTTTTTACTAATAATTGGGTAAACAACAGGTATATCAATTTCTGATAGAAGCGGTATTATGGTTTTATGTTTTTAAACAAAACATTTTTCAAAGCTAGTAATGCTGAACTGTAAAATTTCCACCGCCTTTAAATATTGGGTTATTATACAAAATGGGAAAAGGAATTAATGCTACTTTAATAACAACGCTGCCCGTTAAATACGAGCAACACACATATGACATAAGAATCGGTACAGCATTGCTAACGCATTACTGCATCTATTCTCCTTTCCTATTCACAAGTAGCAATATAGTCAATGTTTCGGGAGTAGAGTAAAAGGTGTACGCCAAGCTTGTCTGAACCTCGACGTCATTTATCGTTGTTTGGAAGTTTTGTGGCTTCTGAAAAATTGGTATCGTTTCTGAATGATAACGTTTCTGATGGTCTAATTATATATCAACACATTATAGGACGAGTATTTATGTTCAGACTAGACAAAAAATATGCGACATTGGATTATTTTATTCTGAAATGTTTACTTGTCTTATTGTTCCAGATAAATGTTCTATTTCACCTACTATCTGAATTGTTCAGTTGAATTTTTGAACGAGAATTTTCAGTTTTTTCAGCAAACATTTAGTTGTACTTAAACTCCCGTTAAAGAGTAAAGAAACATATTTGTCTGCAAAAAGGGTTTTTCATTCGAGACAATTAGAAAAAAGAGGGCTACATATTTTACACAGTTGCTGCTGTTTCTATGAAATAATGGAAGAGAGATCGATTAAGGCAGCAGTAATAAATTAAAAACTTAGCACTTCATTCATAGTTTATAATGAAAATACAAAGCAACTGTGTCGATGTAATATGCCGTTATCTGTCTGTTGGAATCAGGACAATTTAACAGAAATATGGAAAACTCCTAATTCAGTTTTCGCCCTTTAGCACTGACTGTTCTTAATGTCCAAATAGTAGCCTGATACTCGATTACAAAATGATTTTGAGCAGAGGTCCAAAATATTGGAATCAATAGCAGAACACTGGTGGTTTTTTTCTAGTATCCAGTCCCTCGTTGCTTTTCGAGAAAAACAGCGAGTGGTAGACGAAGCTTTCTTCTGCCTACCTATTTTATTTGTTATTTTGTTTCTACATATTACTCTTGAAACTTACAAAGCTAAAGTCTGAGAGAGTCAAAATTTTTCAGTCTTTGTTCGAAGACTACGTTTATTTCTAGAAATAAAAGCAATCCATTATTTCGGAAACTGCTTATTTTTAGCGGTTTTTAACAGTCAAGTTAAATTGAAGATGAAAAATATCAGTTTAACCGAGAACCGGCTGTTTCAGCGAGAACAGCCATCCCTAGCGTGCACCTGCATTTTACTCGAGCCTCCGACCTCTACGTTCTTTCGTGAGGCGTGGACGACCAACATCTTGTTACCTTATCATGGTTTCACCGTCCCCCAGTCACTTCCCATAGATGCTCCTTCCCTCCTCCCCTTCTTGTCGTTTTTTACGGGATTGGCACTATTATCTTAGTCTTATCTTTCAACATAGGATTATATAGTCAATCGGTTGACTGTATAATCTTATGTTGAAACTAGTACACGGTTGCTGAGTATCAGCCATGGGTTAAACTGTAATCTTAGTTTCATCAATGTTAGTGACAGTTGGGATTGTATGCCCTTCCTGACTCAGCCACTCCCTCTGGGATGGAATCTGTGTAATCCATATGTATGCCTCTTAAGTAAATCTCATAAGCAAGTTTGAATACGTTCTCTAAGTGTTGAAAACCACGTCCAAGCCTCCTGGTCTTCAGTACTCATCGTTAATCTGGAGGATTTGACCTTAGCAATTTGGAATCTTATTGAAAGGGAAACAGGGCAACCAAGAGCACAGGAAGACTTTAGTGCCACAAAACTGAATGACAAGTGTACTAACAAACAATCAGAAATTGAAAATATTTTCAATAAACATTTTTTAAATGTTGTGGAGAAAATAGGATCTAGGTCTTCACTAGAAGAGGCAAGGCTACTAATAGAAGAGGCCATACCTGTGCAGTTTGAAACAACTGTAATTCCACCAACCTCTCCCTCTGAAATCAGTAAAATAATAAACTCACTGAAAAGTAAAAGCTCTTACGGAATTGATGGCATTTCCAGCAAGATACTTAAAGCTTGTTCCCCACAGATAAGTAAGATTCTCAGCCACGTATGTAATAGCTCTTTGGAGCAGGGTGTTTTCCGCGATAGACTGAAATATGCCATTGTAAAACCATTGCATAAAAAGGGGGATACGTCGGATGTCAACAACTACCGCCCAATCTCTCTTCTGACAGCGCTATCAAAAATTTTTGAGAAAGTAATGTATTCAAGAGTAGCCTCCCATATTTTTAGAAATAAAGTACTAACAAAATGTCAGTTTGGTTTTCAGAAAGGTTTTTCAACGGAAAATGCTATATACGCTTTCACTGATCAAATATTAAATGCTCTGAATAACCGGACATCACCTATTGGTATTTTTGTGATCTCTCAAAGGCCTTTGATTGTGTAACTCATGGAATTCTTTTAGATAAGCTAAACCATTATGGTTTGAGGGGGGCAGTGCACAAATGGTTTAATTCATACTTAACTGGAAGAATGCAGAAAGTTGAAATAAGTGGTTCATGTAATGTTAAAACAGCTGATTCCTCAAACTGGGGGGCTATAAAGTACGGGGTCCCACAGGGTTCGGTCTTAGTTCCTTTACTGTTCTTGATATACATTAATGACTTACCATTCCACATTGATGAAGATGCAAAGTTACTTCTTTTTGCTGATGATACAAGTATAGTAATAACATCCAAAAACCAAGAACTAAGTGATGTAATTGTAAATGATGTTTTTCACAAAATTATTAAGTGGTTCTCAGCAAACGGACTCTCTTTAAATTTTGATAAAACACAGTATATACAGTTCCGCACAGTAAATGGCACAACTCCAGTAATATAGACTTTGAACAGAAGTCTGTAGCTAAGGTAGAATTTTTAAAATTTTTATGTGTGTCCATTGATGAGAGGTTAAACTGGAAGCAACACATTGATGGTCTGCTGAAACGTCTGAGTTCAGCTACGTATGCTATTAGGGTCATTGCAAATTTTGGTGATAAGAAACTCGGTAAATTAACTTACTGTGCCTACTTCCATTCACTGCTTTCGTATGGCATCATATTCTGGGGTAATTCATCGTTGAGTAGAAAAGTATTCATTGCTCAAAAACGTGTAATCAGAATAATTGCTGGAGCCCACCCACGGTCATCCTGCAGACATCTATTTAAGGATCTAGGAATGCTCACAGTAACCTCACAGTATATATATTCACTTATGAAATTTGTTGTTAATAATCCAACCCAGTTCAAAAGTAATAGCAGTGTGCATAGCTATAACACCAGGAGAAAGGATGATCTTCACTATGCAGGGTTAAATCTGACTTTGGCACAGAAAGTGGTAAATTATGCTGCCACAAAAGTCTTTGTCACCTAACAAACAGCATCAAAAGCCTGACAGATAGCCAACTAACATTTAAAAATAAATTAAAAGAATTTCTAGATGACAACTCCTTCTACTCATTGGCTGAATTTTTAGATATAAATTAAGGGCGGAAAAAACAACCAACTTAAACATTAGTGTAATGTAATATCTTGTACAGACATCTTTTATTAACCTGACACGTTCCACATCATTACGAAGTGTCGTATTCATGATCTATGGAACAAGTATTAATCTAATCTAATCTAATCTGTCTGGCTGGCTAGCCACCTCGAATCCGAAGCTGCCCTTTAACGCACACGGCAATACGTGCGAGTTTTCAAAGTCGTTTATCACTAGATATCTCCGGTTGCGGCTATTCGCCTCTGTTCCACTTACTTGCTTTCCTTACCACGTCATGGGTCCAAAACATCACCTGGTGACATTCAATCTCGCGGTGGTCGGTGGTCATAATGTTCGGGCTCATCAGTGTACGCCCGTGTCTTACAGTCGCTTTGAGGCTTCTGCTAAAGTTTTACTTCCTGTTACGGGTATTCGGGATATCGACTGGATCGTATCAGACCCGCCTAGTTCAGAGTCTGTGTCCAGAGGATGGTGAAGAACTACTCTAGCTTCGGCGGGGACTCCTTCAGGCTCGACAGCCTCTGAAAATCTCAGCGTTGCCTCAGTCTTTGGTATTTAGTGCGTGCTCCACCCAAACTTCGAGCGGTCGTTCAGGAATCGCCCCCATTAGATCAAGCCATTCAGGATACGTGCTATTGCCTGCCTCTGAGGATCTCGATGTATGGCACCTCCAAATACACAGCCAGGGGTGGAACAAACTGCCACTTTGGCGTCTTCGAAGGCCCAAAGTGGCTGACACTGTAGAAGGAAACGTGTCAAGCCGTGCGCGGCTCGCGCTCATGCCGTTTATTGCTCGTCGTCTTGTTTTTGTGGTTCTGTCGCCTCGTTTTTTCCTTAATTCGATTTACTGGTGTCACTAGGTTCCTGGTTTGCTTGCCAGTCAGTGTCGGCAGCAGCAGCAACAGCAGCAGCGCTTATCGATAAGTGCACTGTCGTACCACCTCTGGAGCGACCGGTAGTATTTCCGTGTCGTCGTCTGTCTGGAGTTCATTTGGGAGCTCATTCGGGACGCAGCAACATTGAAGTGCAGTCGGGGACGGAGCGCCAGTGAGGTGCGGACAACCAGTGCTCGCCGACCGCTGGCGACACTCATGAACTGTCCGACGGAAGGAGATTGGAGCGGGACGTTGATTGGTCGTCTCATCGGACGACGTGTATTTGGTCGCCGACCGCATGTGGAAACAGTGTGTGTCGAATTGATTCGTCCTTGTTGTTCCACAGTGATTGCTTATACGATTGTTCGAGTTCTTGTGCAAGTGTTTTACATGGAACCGTGTGTAGCTTCTGTGATTTCCACTGAACAGATGAATGCTGGCTGCGTACTAGAGTAGGTAGTTGGTCGGTTGCGACAGAGGGAATTGATTAGTTCTTCAGCCCTAGGTCTTGCTGCAAGCTGATTGTTTAGTGTTACTGTCTCACCTAAACTAACGTTAGAGTTTCCTCCCCAGGCCGACCCTTAAAACACTTCTGAGGACCACTGTTTATTGTCTGTGACTGTCATTTTATTTGGTCGCAGGTATTGTGCCAGTTTTTCTGCCATGTATTAATATTGTCTGTTTTATGTTAGTATATGGCCTTCAGCCGTGTTTTATTTAGAATCCTTGTTGCTCTGTATTTAGGCCTTCATCCGCGTTTGTTTCAGAATCTGTGGCTTTAACATGTAAATCCTTGTCTGTAAGGTTTCTCTTTAGTTATCTTGAATTCTTGAAACGGCTTTCAGCCGTGTTCTATAAATGTTTATCTTAAATTTGTCTTTAATTTTTTGAGTAATTGCTTGGGCATTCAGCCGACAAGATACTTCGTGTTTTTCTTCAGATGTTTTACTGTTGCACTGTGTAAAAGCTTATCTTTAAAGCCCCTCTTTTATTACTTTAAAAAATTATTGGCCTTTCAGCCGAAGAATTAATTTGAATTTTCCTTAATATGGCCTTTAGCCGAAATTTGTAAATGCTTGACTTTTAAAGAATTTCCTTAGCTGATCTGAAATATTATTTCTGCCTTAAGCCGAGAAGATATTGCAATTTTACTTAAATGAGACCTTCAGCCGTTTCTCTAAATCCTGGTGTTTTAGAAGGAATTATTTAAACTTATTTTGGAGAAGTTACTTGGGCCCTCAGCCGTGAATTTATCTTTGTTGTTTTAAAGAGAAAACTGTGGATTGGTTTAAGGAATAAAGATGTGTGTTCTTGTGTAACTTACAGTAATTGATCTTGGCCCCTTTCCACAACCTGATCCCATCTGTCCTGCAAACCAGATTTCACTTGTACTCCAGATTACGTTTTTACATCTATCAATACCACCATTTTATCGTTGTATATACAGATGGCTCCCTCGGTTGTTCAGCTGCTTTCCCTGACAGGGCTTTCAAAGTGTCTTCTGGAACAGCTTAGAAATTATGATGCCGTGTTGTACGATACTATGACGGCACTGGAATGGATTCACAGACATCACAGTAAAATGTTTCTAGTCTGTTCTGACCCGCTGTGTGTGCTACAAGTGTTCAACCAAACGTTTTCTATAGACCAGCTGATTCAGCACGTTCATGACTCCTTACAGTGGCTCCAACACAGTAGCTAGTAGTTGATACCTTGCTGGGTACCTCGACGCATGGAGTATCAGGGAAACGACATAGCCGATAAAGCAGCCAAAGATGTATGTCGAGATGGTGGTGTATGCCGATATGCCGTTCCCCTGCTCGCCCTCATCTCATTACCTGACAGACAGATTACGCATCAGAGGTAAACTGAATGGTTGGAGGTGACGGAAAACAATCTGCGATCACACAAATCGACCAAACAGGCCATGGTACTCTTCATGCCGACCACATCGATTGAAAGCAGTGCTGCTCACTAGTCTTGCATAGAACACAACACTTTGTAAACCCCCTCTCATATATAAAAAGTATTAGATTGCCGGTTAGCTCTTCTGACAACGATGACAGCACGTCCGTTTGTGTCAGTGCTTGTACTTACGTGACGAGAGGAAAACATCCATTTTAATAATTTGAATTCCGGTACTTATCTGGTTGGTGCTCCAATGTAGTTGTGCTTTCTCCAGCTACTTTCAAAAGTTGGGCGGTGGGTCGTTAGTTATTAAGATGATCACAAGAAGTTTTTCATTTGTTTATTTCCAAAAGCCATGTAGTCTCGTTACTGCTGTATATCAATCACAACTCATTAAAACGCAATTTATTGTGCAACACTGCCAAGCGTCAAAGCATGACAGGCTAGTAGCTTCCACAACTGACGTATCTGTCTGACATACTGACAAAGCACTTTCCCTTTCTTTGTACACACAAAAGCAGACGCTTCCCGATATGCGGGTAACGCCACCTTTACTCACTTCAACCATTTTATTTTAATAGCTTTAATTCTTAGAATTACACGATTGTTCGGTCATTTGTATTTAGTTCTTATGATGAAGCAGATAACTGTAAACATAACAATTGTCATTTTTATGTCTTTAATTAAGCTAGTCAAATTTGGTCATTAATCGATCTTTGAATCGATGTGTAATGGGTGTGATTTAGAAATAAGAATGCAGTTGTGCAAAAAATGCCTTTAGTTCGCGTGAACTAATAAACATTTGAATAAAGTTAGAACTCATTCTACTTTTCCTCTGAACAGAAATACGAAAATTGTAGTGAATTATAGAGAAATGGCGTATTTCTGTTAAGTGATGAAATTGGTTTAATTACGGTGTGGATTATATCTCCTTGCACTGATAAAGTCTTTAGTGTTTGTACATCTGGTTTGGTCTAAATTGAGAAATGTAGTCGTAATGTGATCTGTATATTGAGCAAGCAGTAAAGGAAACAAAAGAAAAGTTCGGAGTAGGTATTAAAATCCATGGAGAAGAAATAAAAACTTTGAGGTTCGCCGATGACATTGTAGTTCTGTCAGAGAGAGCAAAGGACATGGAAGAGCAGTTGAACGGAATGGACACTGTCTTGAAAGGAGGGTATAAGATGAACATCAACAAAAGCAAAATGAGGATAATGGAATGTAGTCGAATTAAGTCGGGTGATGCTGAGGGAATTAGATTATGAAATGAGACACTTAAAGTATTAAATGAGTATTGCTGTTTGGGGAGCAAAATAATTAATGATGGTCGAAGTAGAAGGGGTATAAACTGTAGACTGGCTATGGCAAGGAAAGCGTTTCTGAAAAAGAGAAATTTGTTAACATCGAGTATAGATTTAAGTGTCAGGAAGTCGTTTCTGAAAGTGTTTGTATGGAGTGTAGCCATGTATGGAAGTGAAACATGGACGATAAATAGTTTGGACAAGAAGAGAATAGAAGCTTTCGAAATGTGGTGCTACAGAAGAATGCTGAAGATTAGATGGGTAGATCACATAACTAATGAGGAGGTATTGAAGCAGATTTGGAGGGAAAAGAAATTTGTTGCACAACCTGACTAGAAGAAGGGATCGGGTGGTAGGGCATATTCTGAGGCATCAAGGGATCACCAATTTAGTATTGGAGTGCAGCTTGGAGGGTAAAAATCGCAGAGGGAGACCAAGAAATGAATACACTACAGATTCAGAAGGATGTAGGTTGCAGTAGGTACTGGGAAATGAAGATCCTTGCACTGTATAAGAGTAGCATGGAGAGCTGAATCAAACCGGTCTCCAGACTGAAGACCACAACAAAAACAGTCATAATGTGAAGAAAACGTTGTGGTATCGACTCTTCGTTAATGCTAAGCGAAGGTTTGTTTCATTACAGCTTTGACACATGATATCCTCCTCCGCTAGGACGATCCATCACTCTGTGAGGTCTGTGGTGTACCACCATCGGTTTTTTTTTCTGTGTGTCTTCTGAATATTGACATATGGCATCCGATACTGAAACCTTTGTCCGATGTCACTGGGGTTCTGAAATTTTGTGAACTGCTGGGCCTCAGCCTTAAAGTGCTGCGGAGGCGAGGCGAACTTTGTTACAAACTACTCCACGTGTGGCGATAGCCTTCTTCTCCCCCCCCCCCCCCCCCCCCACGACCTCCACCCCACAAGAATAACATGCTGCCTTTTCGCCGGGGCGCAAATGACAGTGCTGTTGAGCAGCTGCAACCAAAATCATCATCGTCACCTTCTCTTAAGCATGTGTAGCGTGTTCATTTCCTGAACTGACACCTGTGTCGGTCTGAAGCGCGGCGGCTGAGCTCAGCTCTTGGCAAACGAAGTGGTCATTAGCGAGAAAACGCGTGGCGTGTGACGCAGAAGCATGAGTAGCGGCAGCAGACTTTCTTGCCTTTCCCCGCCTCTTCTCTCCTCTGACCTTGGTGGGCGTTGGTGGGCGGCAGGTAAGTTGCCAGACGCACAATAACATTTGCGCTATTTACTGACTACTGGGAACATTGACCTCTACCTAAAATGATTGTAGAACTGTAGTTGCCTGAGCATGCTGGTAGAACTTCTTTACTTGGTGGCCGCAATGTCGAAGTTAGGCAGCAAAAGAAGTGTCACTACACTAGAACGAAAAAATAAAATACATTCCGAATCTATCTCCACGTGAATCTATTATTGTACATTGGATTTTCCAGATTTCTGTAGAACAACGAAATGAGTTATTTGAAAAGCAATGGAGAAAACAGTTACGGTTCTGCTATACCATTCGAAAACTCTAGTGTGATTGGACTTCGACAGTGCGATCAGAAGCTGTATCCCGCTTTATTTGCGATTTAGGTACTACGTTAGCCAAACGTTTAAGGACATACAATTCGTAAAATTGTCTCAAAGATGACAAAAATTAAGTATGAACTTTGTAAGTGTACCTTTTCACACACACACAAAGTGAACCTACTTCTCAGTCTGTGGCTCGTTTTACACGTCCGACTACTTGTCATGGGTGCTCCATCATAAATCGACTGTCAGTATCAGTTACACCAACGATCAATTGTCTGTGCAGAAAGTGGAGTTGTAAAATATTGAGTACACTGCAGACAGCACACGCGTAGAAATCAGGGACTGTGACACCGTACGCTAACATCAGAAATTAATCTATTCTTGCAAAGCTCAGTCCTGCTATAGTAATGAGTTTTGCTTCGTTTTAAACTTCATTTACTACTACTTGACATTTTGCAAAGTTTGCACGTGGACTTAGAATTTTTCCTCTAGTGTTCTCCAACAAGAGACCAAATATGTGCAAGCAAAAAGCTATTTTCATTTTATTGTAAATGGGTAAAAAAAGCCTGCATTATTCGTAAATAAAAAGGTAAGTAGAGAATCATTTTTAATGAAAACTGTTTCAGTTGTAAAAATTCAGATATAACTTATGAGAAAAATACTTCCCAATATATTTGGCACTTAAAAACAAAAGAATATACTAAGGATAAATTAAACATTCATGATTTACTACCTCCTACATATTGTTTAGAGTTTCTAGAATGAAATTTTCACTTAGCAGTGGAGTGTGCGCTGATATGAAACTTCATGGCAGATTAAAAATGTGTGCCAGAAACGACACTCGAACTCGGACCCTTTGCCTTTCGCGGACAAGTGCTCTTCCAACTGAGCAACCCAAGCAGTTTCCAGTCTGGAATGTAGGAGACGAGGTACTGGCGGAAGTAAAGCTTTAAGGGCAAGTCGTGAGTCGTCCTTGGCTGGCTGTGAGCACTATGGGACTTAACATCGATGGTCATCAGTCCCCTAGAACTTAGAACTACTTAAACCTAACTAACCTAAGGACAGCACACAACACCCAGTCATCACGAGGCAGAGAAAATCCCTGACCCCGCCGGGAATCGAACCCGGGCGTGGGAAGCGAGAACGCTACCGCACGACCACGAGCTGCGGACTGAGTCGTCCTTGGATGGCTCAGTTGATAAAGCACTTGCCCACAAAAGGTAAAGTTCCCGAGTTCGAGTCTCGGTCCGGGACACAGTTTTAATTTGCCAGGAAGTTTCATTGTTCGGTTCAAATGGCTCTGAGCACTATGGGACTCAACATCTGAGGTCATCAGTCCCCTAGAACTTAGAACTACTTAAACCTAACTAGCCTAAGGACATCACACACATCCATGCCCGAGGCAGGATTCGAATCTGCGACCGTAGAGGTCACGCGGTGCCGAACTGTAGCACCTAGAACCGCTTGGCCACACCGGCCGGCGTTTCATTGTTTGATGCGTTTATAAGTATATACACTTACGGAGACTAAAGTGATGAGATACCTTCTAATATCGTGTATGCTCTCCTTTTGCACACAGTAGTGCAGCAACTCTACATGGAATGGACTCAATAAGTCCTTCGAAGCCTTCTGCAGAAATGTTCAACCATGCTGTCTCGATACCCGTCCATAACTGAACTGCAGGATTTTGTGCACGAACTGCCCTCCAGATTATGCCCCATAAATGTCCATGGAAATCATGTCGGGCGATGTGGATGGGCAAATCATTCGACTGAATTATCAAGAATGTTCTTCAGGCCAGTCGAGAACAGTTGTGGGACAGTGACACAGCGCATTGTCACCCATAAAAATTGCATCTTTGTTTGGGGACATGAAGTCTTTGAATGGCTGCAGATGGTCTCCAAGTAGCTGAACATAACCACTTCCAGTCAGTGATACATTCAGTTGGATCAGAGGACCAAATCCGTTCCATGTTAAACACAGCTCACACTATTATGGAGCCATCATAAGCTTTCATAGTTCCTTCTAGCAACTTGTATTCGTGGCTTCGTAAGCTCGGCGCCACACACGGACCCTACCATCAGCTCTTATCTGCTGAAATCGGACTCACCTGACCGTGCCACGGTTTTCCAGTCATCTAGGGTCCAACCGATGAGATCACGAGTCCAGAAGAGGCGCTACAGGCGATGGCGTTGGCAAAGACACTCGTATCGATCGTCAGCTGCCATAGCCCTTTAACACTAATCGCCAATTTTCGCCTCGCTATCTTAAAGGATACGTTCGTCGTACGTCTGCATTGATTGCAGTCGCCAACCTTCCTTTCCGAATGCGAAAATATTTTGTTGAGCCCAACCTACATAGGGAGGAATGATTATCAAAATAAAATAAGAGAAATCAGAGCTCGAACAGAAAGGTTTAGGTGTTCGTTTTTCCCGCGCGCTGTTCGGGAGTGGAATGGTAGAGAGATAGTATGATTGTAGTTCGATGAACCCTCTGCCAAGTACTTAAATGTGAATTGCAGAGTAGTCATGTAGATGTAGATGTAATTTCTGCTGTTCTTTCACTCAGTCTTGCTTGTCTGTTAGCACGAAAGCTTCAGGCAAATCATCGAGTAAAACTGAAGTGATATCAGGTGTTCCCCAGGGAAGCGTCCTGGGACCCCTGCTGTTCCTGGTCTATATAAATGACCTGGGTGACAATCTGAGCAGTTCTCTTAGGTTGTTCGCAGATGATGCTGTAATTTACCGTCTAGTAAGGTCATCCGAAAACCAGTATCAGTTGCAAAGCGATTTAGAAAAGATTGCCGTATGGTGTGGCAGGTGGCAGGTGACGCTAAATAATGAAAAGTGTGAGGTGATCCACATGAGTTCCAAAAGAAATCCGTTGGAATTCGATTACTCAATAAATAGTACAATTCTCAAGGCTGTCAATTCAACTAAGTACCTGGATGTTAAAATTACGAACAACTTCAATTGGAAAGGCCACATAGATAATATTGTGGGGAAGGCGAGCCAAAGGTTGCGTTTCATTGGCAGGACACTTAGAAGATGCCACAAGTCTACTAAAGAGACAGCTTACACTACACTCGTTCGTCCTCTGTTAGAATATTGCTGCGCGGTGTGGGATCCTTACCAGGTGGGATTGACGGAGGACATCGAAAGGATGCAAAAAAGGGCAGCTCGTTTTGTATTATCACGTAATAGGGGAGAGAGTGTGGCAGATATGATACGCGAATTGGGATGGAAGTCATTAAAGCAAAGACGTTTTTCGTCGCGGCGAGATCTATTTACGAAATTGCAGTCACCAACTTTCTCTTCCGAATGCGAAAACATTTTGTTGAGCCCAACCTACATAGAGAGGAATGATCATCAAAATAAAATAAGATAAATCAGAGCTCGAACAGAAAGGTTTAGGTGTTCGTTTTTCCCGCGCGCTGTTCGGGAGTGGAATGGTAGAGAGATAGTATGATTGTGATTCGATGAACCCTCTGCCAAGCACTTAAATGTGAATTGCAGAGTAGTCATGTAGATGTAGATTTCTGCTGTTCTTTCACGTAGTCTTGCTTGTCTGTTAGCACGAAAGCTTCAGGCAAACGCCACTGCTCTCGGGTGTTACGTGAGGGGCCGTGGGCGACCGCTTTGTCCGTGGTGAGTGGTAACGCCTGAAATGTGGTATTCCAGTCAAACTCTTGACACTGTGGTTCTCGGAGTATTGGTTTCCCTAATGATTACAGAATTGGAATGTACCAAGCGTCTAGCTCCCACTACCATTCCGCGTTCGAAGTATGTTAATTCCAGTTGTGCGGCAAAAATCACGTCGAAAGTGGTTACACATGAATCACCGGAATACAAACGCCAGCTCCACCAACGCACTGCCCTTTTATACACTACTGGCCATTAAAATTGCTACACCACGAAGATGACGTGCTACAGACGCGAAATTTAACCGACAGGAAGAAGATGCTGAGATATGCAAATGATTAGCTTCTCAGAGCATTCACACAAGGTGACGACACCTACAACGTGCTGACATGATGAAAGTTTCCGACCGATTTCTCATACACAAACAGCAGTTGACCGGCGTTGCCTGGTGAAAAGTTGTTGTGTTGCCTCGTGTAAGGAGGCGAAATGCTTACCATCACGTTTCCGACTTTGATAAAGGTCGGATTGTAGCCTATCGCGATTGCGGTTTATCGTATCGCGACATTGCTGCTCGCGTTGGTCGAGATCCAAGGACTGTTAGCAGAATATGGAATCGGTGGGTTCATGAAGCTAATACGGAGCGCCGTGCTGGACCCCAACGCCTCGTATCACTAGCAGTCAAGATGACAGGCATCTTATTCGCCTGGCTGTAACGGACCGTGCAGCCACGTCTCGATCCCTGGGTCAACAGATGAGGACGTTTGCAATACAACAACCATCTGCGCGAACAGTCGACAATGATTGCAGCATGGATTATCAGCTCGGAGACCATGGCTGCGGTTACCCTTGACGCTGCATCACAGAAAGGAGCGCCTGCGATGGTGTACTCAACGACCAACCTGGGTGCACGAATGGCAAAACGTCATTTTTTCGGATGAATCCAGGTTCTGCTTACATCATCATGATGGTCGCATCCGTGTTTGGCGACATGGCGGTGAACGCACATTGGAAGCGTGTATTCGTCATCGCCATACTGGCGTATCACCCGGCGTCATGGTATGGGGTGCCATTGCTTACACGTCTCGGTCACCTCTTGTTCGCATTGACGGCACTTTGAACAGTGGACGTTACATTTCAGATGTGTTAAGACCCGTGGCTCTACGCTTCATTCGATCCCTGCAAAACCCTACATTTCAGCAGGATAATGCATGACCGCATGTTGCAGGTCCTGTACGGGTCTTTCTGGATACAGAAAATGTTCGACTGCTGCCCTGGCCAGCACATTCTCCAGATCTCTGACCAATTGAAAACGTCTGGTCAATGGTGGCCGAGCAACTGGCTCGTCACAATACGCCAGTCACTACTCTTGATGAACTGTGGTATCGTGTTGAAGCTGCATGGGCAGCTGTACCTGTACACGCCATCCAAGCTCTGTTTGACTCAATGCCCAGGCGTATCAAGGCCGTTATTACGGCCAGACGTAGTTGTTCTGGGTACTCATTTCTCAGGATCCATGCACCCAAATTGCGTGAAAATCCAATCACATGTCAGTTCTAGTACAATATATATCTCCAATGAATACCTGTTTATCATCTGCATTTCTTCCTGGTGTAGAAATTTTAATGGCGAGTAGTGTATCTTGTGGATAACGCTATCCCGTGAACCTGTAACCTCAGTGTATATTCTCGAGCGAGTAACTGCATATGCTTTGAAATGTTTGGGCAAAGTGTTTGCTGTTCTTTCAGTTCACGAGAGTGGAAAATTTGCCATATGTGCACTGCACCGAACATCCACTATCAATTTTGCTTTGGTCATTAATACATTCTACTATCAATACTTGTTCCTGTATTCTGTTACCATATTTCGATTTTTCTGCAATAAGTGTAATCCTTTATAACCTCACTTTCATTTTTGAAATGCCAACTGCACAGCAGACAGTTCTATCAGAACACACGCATTTTTGGCGCTGTTATGTAAACAAATCCTACCACTATTGACAGGCGAGACTCAGTACAGCAATAAAACGCCAGAAGCGCTTAGAATCTAATGCCACAAGTAGTCGATTGAAACCAGACACTCGTGGAAATGGAGTTTAAAGAGATGTGCATTTTTAAATATTTTCTTTCTCAAATGTTTCATTGATTACCAGCTTTTACGTTGTCACATAGTGTTTTCGAGACGCATACAGCAAGAATAAAAATGTATTTCTCTCGACAAGGGATTAATTGCAGAGTTTTCAAGAAGATATCCGCTGTACTTGGTACGACGTGTAGTCTTTGACAACAGGAATGCGTCTGCAAGGTGATACACAATGGATTTCAGAAGGAATGTTATTAGTGCATGTCAATTTCCTGCAGGATATACGTACTGAATGCAGACTCGTAATTTGAATTTAATAAGTGTGCCATAATTTTTTTATAGCATATCCAGGAACCTATAACAACAGATTAGCAATTTTCTCTTTTTTCTTGTTTTAGTAAAACTATTTTTAGAGCACATATAACATTGTGACTATAAACTGTGTTATTCACGAGCGCAGCTCATGGTCTAGTGGCTAGCGCTGCTGCCTCTGAACTATGGGGTCCCGATTCCTATACCCAGCCGCGGTGGGAATTTTCTCCCCCCAGGGGCTGGGTGTTTGTGTTGTCCTCATCACTTCACCATCATTCGAAAAAATGGCGAGACTGGACTGTGGCAAGACTGGGAATTCCTACGGGCGCTGATAACCGCATCATTGAGAGCCGCCACAAATCAAACACAATCATTATCGTGTGTTATTTAAACTGAAGACAAGACTCATCTTTATGTAAGTTGGCAAGACAGCACTGCTGGAAGAAAGAATATTGCGGAGACATGGCTTAGCCACAGCCTGAGGGGAGTTGTTGTTGTTGTTGCTGTTGTTGTTGTGGTCTTCAGTCCTGAGACTGGTTTGATGCAGCTCTCCATGCTACTCTATCCTGTGCAAGCTGCTTCACCCCCCAGTACGTCCTGCAGCCTACATCCTTCTGAATCTGCTTAGTGTATTCATCTCTAGGTCTCCCTCTACGATTTTTACCCTCCACGCTGCCCTCCAATGCTAAATTTGTGATCCCTTGATGCCTCAAAACATGTCCTACCAACCGATCCCTCCTTCTACTCAAGTTGTGCCACAAACTTCTCTTCTCCCCAATCCTATTCAATACCTCCTCATTAGTTACGTGATCTACCCACCTTATCTTCAGCATTCTTGTGTAGCACCACATTTCGAAAGCTTCTACTCTCTTCTTGTCCAAACTGGTTATCGTCCATGTTTCACTTCCATACATGGCTACACTCCATACAAATACTTTCAGAAACGACTTGCTGACACTTAAATCTATACTCGATGTTAACAAATTTCTCTTCTTCAGAAACACTTTCCTTGCCATTGCCAGTCTACATTTTATATCCTCTCTACTTCGACCATCATCAGTTATTTTGCTCCCCAAATAGCAAAACACATTTACTACTTTAAGTGTCTCATTTCCTAATCTAATTCCCTCAGCAACACCCGACTTAATTCGACTACATTCGATTATCCTCATTTTGCTTTTGTTGATGTTCATCTTATACCCTCCTTTCAAGACACTGTCCATTCCGTTCAACTGCTCTCCCAAGTCCTTTGCTGTCTCCGATAGAATTACAATCTCATTGGCGAACATCGAAGTTTTTATTTCTTCTCCATGGATTTTAATACCTACTCCGAACTTTTCTTTTGTTTCCTTTACTGCTTGCTCAATATACAGATTGAATAGCATCGGGGAGAGGCTACAACCCTGTCTCACTCCCTTCCCAACCACTGCTTCGCTTTCATGTCCCTCGACTCTTATAACTTCCATCTGCTTTCTGGACAAATTGTAAATAGCCTTTCGCTCCCTGTAATTTACCCCTGCCAAATTCAGAATTTGAAAGAGAGTATTCCAGTCAACATTGTCAAAAGCTTTCTATAAGTCTACAAATGCTAGAAACGTAGGTTTGCCTTTTCTTAATCTAGCTTCTAAGATAAGTCGTAGGGTCAGTATTGCCTCACGTGTTCCAATATTTCTAGGGAATCCTAACGGATCCTCCCCGAGGTCGGCTTCTACCAGTTTTCACATTCGTCTGTAAAGAATTCGCGTTAGTATTTTACAGCCGTGACTTATTAAACTGAAAGTTCGGTAATTTTCACATCCTTCTTTCTTTGGGATTGGAATTATTATATTCTTTTTGAAGTCTGAGGGTATTTCGCCTGTCTCATACATTTTGCTCACCAGATGGTAGAAATATCCTTCTTCCAGGGTTGCTAGTCTTGCAAGGTTCTCAGGAGAGCTTATGTGAAGTTTGGAAGGTAGAAGACGAGGTACTGGTGGAAGTAGAGCAGTGAGGATGGGTCGTGAGTTGAGTCGTGCTTGATTAGCTCAGTCGCCATAGCAAGGCAAAGCTCCCGAAATGGAGTCTCGGTCCAGCACACTCCTTTAATCTGCCAGGAGGTTTCATATCAGCGCTCACTCCGCTGTAGAGTGTAAATTTCGTTCTGGAATCTATGTGTTGCTGCTCGTAGGAACCTTGTGTCCTTCTGGCAGAAATTAAGCATCTCCCGATGGCTTGGACGACGTCCTCTCGCCCCTCTCGTCGCGAAGAGATGCTTTTAGTTCTGCTGCATATTGGGCAGCATCGTTTTAGGCACCGTCATTTAAATGGAGACCCCGCACCACTCTGTGCTCACTGCAATCAACCATTGACAGTACGTCATTTTCTGACACAATGCTGATTTTACAACCGTTTTCATTTTAATGTATGTTTGCCATCTGAATTTTCAGATATTTTAGTTGATACGTCACGAGCTGTACATCGCGTTTTACTTTTTATTCGTCGTAATATGGCGAAGCAAATTTAATTTTCAACCGTTTGAGCATCTCCCTCAATAGGGAAGTCATCGTTTTTACCTATCCTTCTACGTCAGTCGATTTGTCTCCGTGTATTATCGACTCCAGCTTCATCCGGTAATTGACCATTTCAATTTATCACATGGGCGCTTATGACCTCAGCTGTTTTGCGGCTTGAAGTAATAACAAGAACAAGAATAACAATAGCAACAATAACAATCATTCGTCCAAACCTCCACGACCAGCACGCTTCGCGTGCACAAGAAAGGACTGGGGCAACGCACCACGGATCCAGAATATCAGGCCACTCGAACCAACACGAAGTGAAACTGCGACCCCACTCACGGCTCTGGTCCTCGAACATCCTCACTGTTCCACCACCGACCGAACTCCAAAGAAAGCGAGGCCGCTGTCTGCGTGGCCTGTAAGGCCGCCAGTCACGCCCTCTGGCCAAAGACGAATACTATTGAGAGCGTGACTCGACGTGTCGATTCGCGGCACGGTTCAGTTAACTTGAAAAAGACCTGCTGTGCATAGGTCATTCCTTAGGCGCCACTTAAACAGGTGGTCGGGATATAGTGCACCGCCACAATCGTGCAGAACATCTGCTTCATCTAGGATGCCTCACTTCTGCACGCTAATTCGGCTGCGAGACGCTCCTCTCCGTCCCCCCACCACCCCCACCCCACCCCACCCCACCCCAACCCACCCTCCATATCTTCCATACTGCCTCCAAATGAGAGGTCGAATAGTGGAACACCTTCAACAAGTGCCAGTAGACAGTAAACCGTAACATGAAACATGATAAACTAGTATTTATTGCTTCTTAAGATAAGTCTGCAATGCCGCGGATATTTTTGCTCGTCCTACAGAAAACAGTTCCCCTCACCTTTCGGTTATTTCTTCTTTTGCAGTCCTATTCACACACCTTTCCTGTTAGAAGATTACAATGGTACATTACAAAGCGGCCATATGGTGAATACAAGTTTACAAAACTAACACAAATCGAAAAATAACTTACTGTTTCCAGTAGTAAATGCATGGTTTTTTGAAGCACAGTACGAGTAGACATGATTATGTACATATATACACTTTTCGTTCTACAGCACGTTTTGTAAACACAGGTAAAAACAAGTCAAAGAAATTCAAAAGTAAAGATGCTGCATTTCTACAAATACGTAGGTGTTATCTCGAAGGAGATACAAAGCTATTATATGTATTAATATATCATTTTATCAGTTATACAGGATATCATTTACAAAACAAATGTTTTGGAATATGTCAAATGTAGATTGTTATCAAATGGTTGCACTATTAAATATGTTTCTTTAGGAAAAATAAACTTTCAAAATTACTGAAAAAACTGTGGCTGCTAAATTCTGTTTGTTCATTCTTCACGTTTTCAGATTTTACTTTGTGTAATATTATTTCTAATTATTCTAGTAGATAAAGATTTTACTATGGTCTTCTGTGTGGAGTACAGTTAGACACTGGTGGGTATCACTTGATTGGTTTGTAGATTAAAGGACTAAGCTGCAAGGTTAAGACTTAGTCTAAGTCTGATAAGGTTCATAAGGTTGACTATTGTGGATTTGTCAGAGTGGTTAAGTCTAAACGCACCGGTGTGTTCTTTGTATCATGTGTGGAAAGTTCTTCCTGTTTTGCCTATGTAAAATACAGGGCGGCTGTTAAATTGTAATTTATATGTTCCATTATGTTCTGTTATTGTACTGTTTGTGTTTACTGTGTGGGGTAAGTGCTTCAAGTTTGTGGTGTGGAGAATGATATTTTAATATTCGTGTTTCCAAATAAGTTAGCAGTTTCTTGTGATGCTATGCGTAAGTAGGGAATCCCTGTGAATAAATGTGTCGTCAATTCTTCTTGTAGTGTTTGTTACTGATTCTGGTCTGTATTTTGTTGGATAGTAAATAAATTGATTTTCCTGAATACCCACCGAGCGAGGTGGCGCAGTGGTTAGCACACTGGACTCGCATTCGGGAGGACGACGGTTCAATCCCGTCTCCAGCCATCCTGATTTCGGTTTTCCGTGATTTCCCTAAATCGATTCAGGCAAATGCCGGGATGGTTCCTTTGAAAGGGCACGGCCGATTTCCTTCCCCATCCTTCCCTAACCCGAGCATGAGCTCCGTCTCTAATGACCTCGTTGTCGACGGGACGTTAAACACTAACCACCACCACCTGAATACCCATTATTTACTGTAATTGCTTTGATGGTATCAATCTCTTTTGTTAATGCTTTGGGTTTCAAAGGTAATCTGTGTATCCTGTTCAACATGGATCTAAATGCAGCATACTTGTGTGTCTTTGAATTGTGTGATGATTCATGTACTGTGACATCAGTGTAGGCCGGTTTCCTGTAAATGTATAAATTATGATCTTGTTGTTCATTAATAAATGTGAAGTCTTTCCGTTTACAACACTCTTAGATTGTTCAGTGAAGCCGTTAAAGAAAAGGCTGGATACAAACTACTGTGATTGATTGATACATTGCATAATTCATATTAGTCAAACCAAAGATTTTGACGTCCGTAACCAAAAATGAACAACTGTAGAATTCAGAATGAGATTTTCACTCTGCAGCGGTGTGTGCGCTGATATGAAACTTCCTGGCAGATTAAAACTGTGTGCCCGACCGAGACTCGAACTCGGGACCTTTGCCTTTCGCGGGCAAGTGCTCTACCATCTGAGCTACCGAAGCACGACTCACGGCCGGTACTCACAGCTTTACTTCTGCCAGTATCTCGTCTCCTACCTTCCAGACTTAACAGAAGCTCTTCTGCGCTGTGAGTACCGGCCGTGAGTCGTGCTTCGGTAGCTCAGATGGTAGAGCACTTGCCCGCGAAAGGCAAAGGTCCCGAGTTCGAGTCTCGGTCGGGCACACAGTTTTAATCTGCCAGGAAGTTTCAACTGTAGAATTGTTGATAGTTAATGAAGCAATAGCTACTGAACGTAGCACTAATTCTGGAACTGAGGCAAAAATGAGTAAAGCAGTGCCCTGTCTCTCTATTCCTATGTTTTAATGTTAGGTGATGAGTATGATACTCATAAATTGGCAGCTAAGGAATATCTTGTCTGTACCTTCAATGAGCACAACGGATGTAATAGTATTTCCAAATCTGAGGATCCTTTGAAATGATGGAAAATCAACACTCAGTTCCAAATATTCAATAGTGATATGACATTGTCTGCTCCACTACGTAGAGTGCCAATTAATGATGTTTTAGTGGAGCTGGGTTAATACACAGCCCATCAACAAACATATCAAAACCATGTAAAGCCGTAAATATGCTATTTATTTAATACAGTGTGGCAACTGCCCCGTAAATATTTCACGCACCATAAACCAGGCAACCCAGCTTACATCATTTACGTATGTTTGCAGGTGGGGATATTGAGTCGGCAAACAATCGTTAAACTTCACGGTGAAACTTTCAGCTGTCTTTTAATTTGCACAGTTCACTAGTAGTTTCGGTCAATGAGCATTATCAAGCTTAACTGCCGTTTATACCAGCTTATGGAGACCGAAACTAATAGAGAATTGCCGGCCGCTGGTGGCCGAGCGGTTCTGGCGCTACAGTCTGGAACTTCGCGACCGCTACGGTCGCAGGTTCGAATCCTGCCTCGGGCATGAATGTTTGTGTTGTCCTTAGGTTAGTTAGGTTTAAGTAGTTCTAAGTTCTAGGGGACTTATGGCCTCAGCAGTTGAGTCCCATAGTGCTCAGAACCATTTGAACCATTTTTTTAATAGAGAATTGTGCCAACTTAGATCAATCTTACCCTCGGCAGATGATGTAGAGTGTGTTGCCTCTTAATGTGCATGAGAGATTTTTGGGGCAGTTTTATCTTGACCATCCTGTATAACTTACCAACTTCAGAGTTCTCTTAGGTTTTTCTAGTATTTTTTTCTTTACTTTCAAAACTTATGTTTTCATCATACACCAAAGAGCCAAAGAAACTGGTGCATCTGCCTAAAATCGTGTAGGGCACCCGCGAGCACGTGCAAGGCATCGCAGATATGTTCAATAATGTTCATGTCGGGGTTTCCGGTGGCCTGACAAAGTATTCCTGGAGACACTCTGTTGCAATTCTGGACCTGTCGGCTGCCGCATTGTCCTTCTGGAATTGTCCAAGTCCATCGTGATACACAATGGACATGAATGGATGCAGTGATCAGACAGGATGCTTACGTACGTGTACCTGTCAGAGTCGTGTCTAGACGTATCAGGGGTCCCATATCACTCCAACTGCACACGTCCCACACCATTACAGAGCCTCCACCAGTTTGAACAGTCCCCTGCTGACACGCAAGGTCCATGGATTCATGAGGTTGTCTCGATACCCGTACACGTCCATCCAGTCGATCCAATTTGAAACGAGACTCCTCCGACCAGGTAACATGTTTCCAGTCATCAGCAGTTCAATGTCGGTGTTGAAGGGGCCAGGCGGTACGTAACGCTGTGTGTCGTGCAATCAAGGATACGCGAGTGAGCCTTCGGCTCCGAAAGCCCATATCAGTGATGATTCGTTGAATGGTTCGTACGCTTACACTTGTTGATGACCCACCATTGAAATCTGAAGCAATCTGAGGAAGGATTGCACTGCTGTCACGTTGAACGATTCTCTTCAATCATCGTTGGCCCCGTTCTTGTAGGATCTTCTTCTGGCCGCAGCGATGTCGGAGATTTGATGTTTCACCGGATTCCTGGCATTCACGGTACACTCGTGAAATGGTCGTACGGGAAAATCAGCGTTTCATCGCTACTCGGAGATGCTGTGTCGTATCGTCCTTGCGCCGATTATTAACACCATCTGAAAGCCCGCCATTGTAGCAGCAGTAACCGATCTAACAACTGCGCCAGGCACTTGTCTTATATAGGCGTTGCCGACCGCAGCGCAGTATTCTGCCTGCTTACATATCTCTGTCTTTGAATACGCATGCCTATGGCAGTTTCTTACAATAGTTAATCACGAACTAATTTACCAACTCTAAAGTTTCTTGGCTTTCTTTTCTTCTATGAGTTCTTTTTTACTTTCAAAACTCGTATTTCATTTTCATCTTGTTATCTGTAATTACGCAATTAGTTTACTATAAAACTAATTTTGTTACGTAAATAAATGAACTGACAATTTTACGCAGTGCTGTTGTTAATTAGAAATGATAATGAAGCATATATCAACTTCGACATCGTTTTCGATGAAACCATCTACATTACGCCCCTACTTTGAAGACACTGCCCTTGCTTTGGACGACTGGTAAGTCTGTAGCAACAAAATCATATGTTTCGCATCCGTTGCCGTCTCGAAACAGCTAACACAGTTAAACACTAAATGTCCGCAGAGGCCTTCAGTTCATTGGAAAATATGGCTGTGACGCAAGTTTCCACTTTGGCTCTAGGAAAGTGAAACCCTGCCGGAAACGCCGCGAACCTTCTGCGAAATCGGCACATACCTTGCGAATCTCATTCCGAGAAGTTATTTGCCGTTACTGCGACCACAAGAACTATATCGGCGCTGCTCTGGCCTTCAGGTGCCAGCTTTCTCCTCTGACGGGGTTTTACAACTGCACTCTGCTCGTCACCATGAAGTGGGTGATATAGGGTACCGTATATTTATTCTGTCATATATTAGGGCTTCTTCCCGTTTCATTCACCTATGGTGCCTAGGGAGAAAGACTGCTTATTCGTCTCTGTCTGGGCTGTTATTTGCCTGATACACTACTTGCTACACCAAAAAGAAATGCAGATGATAAACGGGTATTCATTGGACAAATATGTTATACTAGAAATGACATGTGATTACAATTTCACGCAGTTTGGGTGCATAGATCCTGAGAAATCAGTACCCAGAACAACCACCTCTGGCCGTAATAACGGCCTTGATACGCCTGGGCATTGAGTCAAACAGAGCTTGGATGGCGTGTACAGGTACAGCTGCCCATGCAGCTTCAACACGATACCACAGTTCATCAAGAGTAGTGACAGGCGTATTGTGATAAGCCAGTTGCTCGGCCACCATTGACCAGACGTTTTCAATTGCTCAGAGATCTGGAGAATATGCTGGCCAGGGCAGCATTCGAACATTTTCCGTATCCAGAAAGGCCCATACAGGACCTGCAACATGCGGTCGTGCATTATCCTGCTGAAATGTAGGGTTTCGCAAGGATCTAATAAAGGGTAGAGCCGCGGGTCATAACACATCTGAAATGTAACGTCCACTGTTCAAAGTGCCGTAAATGCGAACAAGAGATGACCGAGACGTGTAAGCAATGGCACCCCATACCATGACGCCGGGTGATACGCCAGTATGGCGATGACGAATACACGCTTCCAATGTGCGTTCACCGCCATGTCGCCAAACACGGATGCGACCATCGTGATGCTGTAAACAGAACCTAGATTCATCCGAAAAAAATGACGTTTTGCCATTCGTGCACCCAGGTTGGTCGTTGGGTACACCATCGCAGGCGCTCCTGTCTGTGACGCAGCGTAAAGTGTAACCGCAGCCATGGTCTCCAGCTGATAGTCCATGCAGCTGCAAACGTCGTCGAACTGTTCGTGCAGATGGTTGTTGTCTTGCAAAAATCCCCATGTGTTGACTCAGGGATCGAGACATGGCTGCCCGATCCGTTACAGCCATGCGGATAAGATGCCAGTCATCTCCACTGCTAGTGATACGAGGCTGTTGGGATCCAGAACGGCGTTTCGTATTACCCTTCTGAACCCACCGATTCCATATTCTGCTAACAGTCATTGGTTCTCGACCAACGCGAGCAGCAACGTCGCGATACGATAAACCGCAATCGCGATAGGCTACAATCCGACCTTTATCAAAGTCGGAAACGTGATGGTTCGCGTTTCTCCTCCTTACACGAAACATCACAACAACGTTTCACCAGGCAACGTCGGTCAACTGCTGTTTGTGTATGAGAAATTGGTTGGAAACATTCCTCATGTCTGCTCGTTGTAGGTGTAGCCACCGGCGCCAACTTTGTGTGAATGCTCTGAAAAGCTAATCGTTTGCATATCACAGCATTTTCTTCCTGTCGGTTAAATTTCGCATCTATAGCACGTCGTCTTCGTGGTGTAGCAATTTTAATGGCCAGTAGTGTATTTAATGCGTGAACTGCACTCTGCTGATCAAAAGTATCCGAGCATCCGTATGTGATGCGTAATTCATCACTAGATGTCATTATACGCCGAACAGACAGCATAAAAGAAAGCTGGGTGTATCGTGTTGTCACTAGAGGAGGAGTAACAGTAGAATGTGCCGGGCAGGATAACTTTGTGACTTTGAACGTGGACTAGTCGTTGCGTGTCACCTGAGTAACAAATCCGCCAGGGACACTGCAGCCCTTCTAAAGCTGCTTAAGCCTATTATTGTGAACAACCGTAGGTAAACAAATACCAATACCAGGCAGACCTCATGTACAGACGGAATGAGACCGTCGAGCATGCAGAGAACGGTTGTAAAAAAATCTCGTGAAATCAGCAGAAGGAACCACTTACGAGCCCCAAAGTGCTACGAAGAATCCAGGTAGGATAAAGACTGAGCGTAGGGAGTTACGGAGAATGGTGTACAATAACAGAGCACCGCATGCGACACACACTTCTGCAGTCATTGATAACTGACACTTGGGATGGTGCAAAGTGGACGACAGGAAAAGAGTGACCTGGAGTGACGGATCACATTATACCTTGTGAGAATCCGATGGAAGGGTTTGGGTTTGCCAGATGCCTGGAGAACGGGAAGCCGTCACTTGTGGTGCATCAGTGATTTCTCCGTGTTGTGTGGAATCGGGTGAGGTTAGCGACTGTATTATGAACTTCTGCTGCTTCTGTCCCTTTTTACTGATATTTGTTTGTACGAGTACAACACGTTTCTGTAGCATGCTACAATAATCAGGTGCGTTACAGAAACATGCACCTTGATCTAGAGTGTGATGAAGAGTGTTTACTGAGGACACCAGTGATGTTATGTACCAAAATTTAACTCCGTAGAGAAAGATTTATTTACTTGTGTGTAAATAAAACTGCCTTTTCCTGGTGCTAGTTACTTTATTTATCCCATACTCGTTTCGCCTTCTCGTGTTGTAAAGCATTATCAGTGGGCTCTATAACGATACAGTTTTGTTAGTTTTAGATTATTAAACAGTTCACTTCGCGATTTTTTTGTAAAAAAACTAATTACTTACGATTTGCTGATCTGCGTTTCCTCACATGTGGTCTGGAGGTCGCACTACCACTTTTATCACTGCCATATAAACACATCTGTGTGTTCTCGCCTTCCACACACTGTTCACCATGTTTCTCACTCTTTTTTGTGGTGGACTGTTGTTCTTTTGTCACTCGGTACAACTATTTCGTCGTACACTGTTTTTCACGACGTAAATATTGCAACTCCATTAGGTGTTTCATCTTCTTTGGTATGTTTACCCATTTGTTGCCAAACTAACGGAGTATATGTTCGAGACTAACTTCTAGTTATGATGTTTATACCGTGTATGTTCGAGACTAACTTCTACTTATGATGTTTATACCGTGTGTGTGTATGAGAGAGGGGGAGGGATAGAGCCGCGACGAGTGTTTTTCATGGGGGGGGGGAGGGGGTATACTAGCTGTTAGCGATTGGTTGAAAACTTTGGTGACAGCTGATTTGACTTTCCGTTTCAGTATTCTGTGGAGAGGTTCATGGATGGACGGATGGATGGATGGATAATAACACAATCCCAAAGCTAAACAACAAAATTAAAAGTAAAATAAAAACAGAAAGCTCCAAACCACAGACAATGACACAACAGAACCAAACACAAACACGAAGTCCTATAACAACTACACAGGATACAGAAAAAGATGAAAGAAACCGGCTGGAGTGCCCGAGCGATACTAGGCGCCACAGTCTGGAACCGCGCGACCGCTATGGTCGCAGGTTCGAATCCTGCCTCGGGTATGGACGTGTGTGATGTCCTTAGGTTAGTTAGGTTTAAGTAGTTCTAAGTTCTAGGGGACTGATGACCACAGCAGTTAAGTCCCATAGTGCTCAGAGCCATTTGCACCATTGTAGATGAAAGAAAACACAAGATGGTACACAATGTGATACAGACACAAACTCACCTATAAAATCACCAACATTTTCAAACGACAGGGAATAAACATAGAATACACAACAGACAATTCTACACAAAAATACACCCCAAAACTGACAAAAAAACCAAGACATATACCAGAAAGTAGATACATATCAGGTACAGTGTAACACTTGTGAAGGCACATACATAGGGCAAAGAGGGAGAACATTTGATTTCAGATACAAAGAACACATGAGAGCTTGGAAATATGGGACAAACCACTCCACATTTGCAAAACACCTAAGACAAAATGACCTGAAAACAACCACTAGAGAAGATGACATGAAAATATTTAGAATCAACAATAAAAAATAACTCCTAACCATGCAATAAAATCATCACATACAGAAAACCAAATCAGAAGGGAAAATCCTGTTGAATGACAAAGTACACATGCCAAGCAATTCGTTATTTACACTAATAGACAAAATAATGGAATAACGTTCGCAAAAGTATTAATGTAATAATACTGTCCAATATAATAATAATAGAACCCAATATCTTTACACTCACTCATCCATGAACCCCTCCACAGAATACTGAAACCATAAGTCAAATCAGCTGTCACCATAGCTTTCAACCACTCGCAAACAGCTAGTACACCCGCCACCCCCCCCCCCCCCCCAAAGAAAACCTACTCGTTGGCTCTATCCCCCCCTCCCTCTCCCTCTCTCTCTCTCTCTCTCTCTCTCTCTCTTTCTCACACACACACACACACACACACACACGGTATAAACATCATAAACAGAAATTAGTCTCGAACATATATTTCGTTAAGTTGGCAACAAATAGGTAAACATACCAAAGAAGATGAAACACCTAATGGAGTCGCAATATTTACGTCGTGAAAAACAGTGTACGACGAAATAGTTGTACCGAGTGACAAAAGAACAACAGTCCACCACAAAAAAGAGTGAGAAACATGGTGAACAGTGTGTGGAAGGCGAGAACACAAAGATGTGTTTATACGGCAGTGATAAAAGTGGTAGTGCGACCTCCAGACCAGATGTGAGGAAACGCAGATCAACAAATCGTAAGTAATTACTTTTTACAAAAAAATCGCAAAGTGGACTGTTTAATAATCTAAAACTAACAAAACTGTATCGTTATATATCCCACCGATGATGCCTTAGAACAGGAGAAGGCGAAACGCGAATGGGATAAATAAAGTAACTAGCAGCAGGAAAAGGCAATTTTATTTACAAAACAAGTATTTATATGCTTGCTGAGGAGGATGTCCACACAAACAAAAAGATTTATTTATTTTAGTGTATACCTTAAATGGATCGTATGCTCAAATCGTATCATTATTATATTTACTTACATAAATCCTAAAATTCTACTCTAAGCACAATTGTTCGTCGAGACCTTTAGCCAGATACCTATGACTCGTAAGTTCCAGTCCACCGTGATTATTCTACTCCATTCAGAATGATGGCTGTAAATTCTTTCACCTTTTCAGGCGAAACATTCTGCTGCAGCAGACACTAAATGTATGTCTAAAAGATAGAATAACTATAATGCTTGCATCTTCGACAACTTGTGATGAACTCTAAACAGTAATTTATTCCATGTATGTCAAATCATGAGCGACTGCGTATTGTTTCTCAGGAAGACAATTCTGCTCCAGTCAATGAGATTCCGGGCCGAAGACTTGTCTGGAAACACCCCTGACAGCGGTGGGATATCAACCTGGCTGTCGCCCGCCATACTGCAAGAAGCTGGGAATGATGGATAGGGTTGCCATTTCTTTTCATACCAGGATCCCTTTGGTTGTTAATCGTGGCACCCTTACAGCACAGCGGTACGTCGACGATACTCTACGCTCCGTTTTGTTGTACTTGATGGTAAGCCATCCTGGGCTTACATTTCAGCAGGATAATGCCTGCCCACTCAAGACGAGAGATCACTGGATCTCTCTCCAACTGAGAATGTTAGGAACATTATGGGCAGAGCCTCCAGCCAACTCGGGAGTTTGACGATCTGACTCGCCAACTGGACATAATTTGGCACTACATCTCACAAGAGGACACCCAACAACTGTATCAATCAATGCCAACATGAATAACTTCTTGCATGAAGGCCAGAAGTAGACCAACGAGCTATTGTCTTGCTCAGATACGGAAGCTCTTTCTCTTGGATAAATCATCCAATTTTTCTGAAATTGCAATTATTTATTTTTCTGTGCATGTACACCACATCAACCGATTGCCATCCCATTCATGATGAGTCGTTTCTTCTTCTTCTTTTCCTTCTTCTTTATCTACTTCTTCTTAGAATGTATTATGGTTGCACTCAGAATGCGTTTCAAACGGGTCCATGTTTTTTTAGAATTCTGGGATAAATTTCATGGCAAACAATATTTAAAAATTTTCGTGGATATCTAGATTTAAATTTTCAAGATGTGATAGGCTCAGGAGGTTTGGGACACCCTATATGAACGTTAATCTTTTTGATCATCATCCTTGAATGGAATGAGGAGTAATACGTAGTACATTTCTCTCTACCACGCACTTTACTGCTGTTTAGAAATTGTAAATACAAGGTGAAAAGTATTTAAATCGACAAACTCTGGGAGGTTGTAGGGGACATCAAAACAAATATTTTTTTCCTAATGTCATTTTTTTCCTATGAGGATTATTGAAACCGGTGGAGGCTGTATTACGCTCTTCAGTTGTTAGAGGGCGTATTACGCTCTTCAGTTGTAGACAACTGCTGTCCACCAGTGTAGTAGTGCATTGTCTCCGTTTACTAATGGAGCGACACACCTGGAGTGAGCACACTGATATGGTTGGTGCGTACTACGTAACGCACCACAGTGGACGAGCTGCACAGCGGGTTTATCAACAACAATATCCCAATCGCCGTATCCCGCATCATACGACCTTTGTGCTGTGTACCAACGTCTGCGTGAGACCGGGTCATTTAGCGGATTACCTGGACAGGGACGCCGTCGCACGGCAAGAAGGCTGCAGTTTGAGGAAGCTGTCTTGTAGCATGTGGAGGAGGATCCTTCAATCAGCACTCGTGCAGTTGCATGTAACATGGGGACGAATCAGACGAATGTAAGAACAACCGTTCGAGAGCAATTGTTACGTCCATTTCACTTACAGCGTGTCCACAACCTGGAACCATTTGATTATCCACCCAGAGCACAGTTTTCGCAGTAGTACCTGGAACAGTGTGAAATGCATCCTACATTTCCATCCTCTGTGTTGTTTACCGATGAAGCAACGTTCGGGCGCATCTTTGGAGTTAGGATAACCCACATGCCACAGTTACTAGCGCTCACCAAGTGCGGTTCTTCGTTAATGTGTGGGTGAGTGTTGTTGGGGACTGTTTAATTTGGCCGTATCTGGCAGGCACTATTTCAATTTTCTCGCCAGACCATTGCCAGAATTGCTGGAAGACGTCGCGCTCCCTACAAGACAACGCGTGTGGTTCCAACATGACGGGGCGCCGGCACATTTCAGTCGTCGTGTGCGTCGATTCCTGGTCCGACGGTTCCCAGAAACGCGGATTTGCAGAGGTGGTCCTGTACCATGGCCTGCTCGATCCCCACTGGACTTTTCTGTGTGCGGAGAGATGCACAACCTTGTTTACGCAACTCCTGTTGCATCAGAAGAGGATCTGGTTGCCCGAATAGTAGCAGCAACAGAAGCAGCAGGAACAATTCAGGATACTCCTGGGGTATTTGCCCGTGTCAGACAGAACATGATCCGACGGTGTAACCTTTATTTACAGGGTGATTCAAAAAGAATACCACAACTTTAGGAATTTAAAACTCTGCAACGACAAAAGGCAGAGCTAAGCACTATCTGTCGGCGAATTAAGGGAGCTATAAAGTTTCATTTAGTTGTACATTTGTTCGCTTGAGGCGCTGTTGACTAGGCGTCAGCGTCAGTTGATGCTAAGATGGCGACCGCTCAACAGAAAGCTTTTTGTGTTATTGAGTACGGCAGAAGTGAATCGACGACAGTTGTTCAGCGTGCATTTCGAACGAAGTATGGTGTTAAACCTCCTGATAGGTGGTGTATTAAACGTTGGTATTTCAGCCAATAAAGTTTTTGGTCCCTTTTTCTTCGAAGGTGCTACTGTAACTGGACTGCAGTATCTGGAGATGTTAGAGAATTGGCTGTTCCCTCAACTCGAACAAGAAGCACAACAATTCATATTTCAGCAGGATGGAGCGCCACCACATTGGCACTTATCTGTCCGTAACTACCTGAACGTCAACTACCCGAGGCGATGGATCGGCCGCCAGGCAGCCCGTGACAGAGCACTTCATCACTGGCCTCCAAGAAGCCCTGATCTTACCCCCTGCGATTTTTTCTTATGGGGGTATGTTAAGGATATGGTGTTTCGGCCACCTCTCCCAGCCACCATTGATGATTTGAAACGAGAAATAACAGCAGCTATCCAAACTGTTACGCCTGATATGCTACAGAGAGTGTGGAACGAGTTGGAGTATCGGGTTGATATTGCTCGAGTGTCTGGAGGGGGCCATATTGAACATCTCTGAACTTGTTTTTGAGTGAAAAAAAACCTTTTTAAATACTCTTTGTAATGATGTATAACAGAAGGTTATATTATGTTTCTTTCATTAAATACACATTTTTCAAGTTGTGGTATTCTTTTTGAATCACCCTCTACTTGTCAATGGAGGCATTTTTGAAAATCTACTGCAATTGAAATTGGGTTGTGTTAATGTGTTGTCTCTTGGTCATAAAAAATGGAAAAGTGTTTGTTGGTTCAATTAATTTGCCTCCAGAGAAATATTTCTCTACCGGTTTAAATACTCATAGGAAAAAATGACATTAGGGAAAAATATTTATTTTGTTGTCTCCGACAACCTCCCCGAGTTTGTAGGTTTAAATACTTTTCACCCAGTATACATAGAGAAAGATATCTCTGGCTGTTCTTAGTTGCGTGTTCTTATGGTAAACCACTATTGACTCTAAATAGTCGCTGTTGTTTTAGGTTTTCCTTCACGTGTTTAAATGTCCACCTCCGACTGCATGCTTACTGAACGCTGGCCAAAGCAACGGGCGATGTCTGCCGTTAATAGTAACCGAGGGTGGCTGGAAACAGGTTGGTGGCCAGATCCTGACAAGCATCTGACACTCCGGAACCCCTGCCAACAAACTCGTCCCCCACCTCCGAGCGGGTCTCAGCCGCTAAATCCATTACAAGCTCCCAAGGCAGGGCGATGACTTGTATGACAAATGACAGCAGCTGAAGGGCTTTTTGTAACACGAAGCGCGTCGGTTAGGGGAGAAAACTCGTGGAAAATTTCCGGTCTTGCAAGAAGCGTCTTTGCGAGAGGTGGATGAACCCACCGAAAGGAACATTAGAACATCCACAAGTTTCGCAATGCGTAACCTTCTAGGACGTTTACAAGGAACTGGCTGTGTCGTATTATCCGCTCGCGTCCTATTCGATCTATTGCTCTCCTAAATGATTTTTCTTCACAGACACTTTGCAAGACTTCCTGGTCGGCGGTTTTATCTGTCCATTTTATCTTTAACAAACGTTTCCAGCGGCATGTTTGAAATGCATCAGGAGATCTCATTTCATTTTCCCCTATTGTCCCTGTTTCATTGCTATCCTTCCAAATGCAGCTCTTAACCATATTTCTCTTCACTTCAGTATATATGTCCTAAATGCAAACCCAGTCGGTGTTTTCTTTTCGTAGAGTTCATTGTACTTAATGGATAAGTACGAGAAGATAGTGAAAGCATTTCGAAATTTGGTGTTACAGAAGACTTCTTACGAGAACGTGGAAGATAGAATAACTAACGAAAAGACACTAAATAGAAGTGAGGAGAAAAGTGTTTTATGCCACACTTTGATTAAAAGAAGGGACCGGTCATGAGGCATCAAGGAATAGCTAATTTAGTAATCGAGAGAAATGTTGGTGAGGAAAATGATTGGTTACCAAGCATGGAACACAAGAAACAGGTTCAAATGGATGGAGGTTGCTGCAGGTGTGCCTTCAGTGAAGGTGAATTAGTTAGGATCGAAATATTGCCAACGAAATAATAAAGCTAACTAATTCCTTCATCTTGATGCTAACACATCAAACGAATATCTGAGTAGAGAGCTACAGTAATTCAGTGTCACAGTAAGACGACATTCTAAAAGTAGCAGAAGAGGTGTAAAGCTTAAACTACGCAAAATAACGCCAGTACTAGCGCTGTTACATGGATGTGCAAGTTGGATGATTACGAAACGATACTTAAAGGGACAGAAAGGGCAGAAATGAGATTTGTAAGAGCAGTAGCTGACTACATAATATTCGATTGGAAGATAAATGGAGAGATCAGAGTAGAATTCAACATCTTTAATCTGAATGAAGGATTAGTGAGGTTCAGGAACCAAGGGAAAGAACGTGTAACAAGAATGCAAGAAGGCAGAACTCCGAAGTCACTGCTGATGTAAGATCAGTCAGCCAAAGAAAAGACAGGAGAGAAAGAAAGTTGAGTGTGTAACAAACCAGAAACGATGTAATCCTTGGCACTGTTGTCGTTGTTGTTGTTGTTGTTGATGATGATGATGATGATGATGATGATGATGATGATGATGATGATCAGAGGTGTGGAGAATGAACTGTGTCAAGTCAGGCCTACTTTCAAGTAAACTAACAAGCTCTACCATTTATCATCGAACCTTACAGCACTAGAGGTCAACAGTTACCAAGTCATCGGCAAAACGCATTTGGTTCAGGTACACTCCTGGAAATGGAAAACACATTGACACCGGTGTGTCAGACCCACCATACTTGCTCCGGACACTGCGAGAGGGCTGTACAAGCAATGATCACACGCACGGCACAGCGGACACACCAGGAACCGCGGTGTTGGCCGTCGAATGGCGCTAGCTGCGCAGCATTTGTGCACCGCCGCCGTCAGTGTCAGCCAGTTTGCCGTGGCATACGGAGCTCCATCGCAGTCTTTAACACTGGTAGCATGCCGCGACAGCGTGGACGTGAACCGTATGTGCAGTTGACGGACTTTGAGCGAGGGCGTATAGTGGGCATGCGGGAGGCCGGGTGGACGTACCGCCGAATTGCTCAACACGTGGGGCGTGAGGTCTCCACAGTACATCGATGTTGTCGCCAGTGGTCGGCGGAAGGTGCACGTGCCCGTCGACCTGGGACCGGACCGCAGCGACGCACGGATGCACGCCAAGACCGTAGGATCCTACGCAGTGCCGTAGGGGACCGCACCGCCACTTCCCAGCAAATTAGGGACACTGTTGCTCCTGGGGTATCGGCGAGGACCATTCGCAACCGTCTCCATGAAGCTGGGCTACGGTCCCGCACACCGTTAGGCCGTCTTCCGCTCACGCCCCAACATCGTGCAGCCCGCCTCCAGTGGTGTCGCGACAGGCGTGAATGGAGGGACGAATGGAGACGTGTCGTCTTCAGCGATGAGAGTCGCTTCTGCCTTGGTGCCAATGATGGTCGTATGCGTGTTTGGCGCCGTGCAGGTGAGCGCCACAATCAGGACTGCATACGACCGAGGCACACAGGGCCAACACCCGGCATCATGGTGTGGGGAGCGATCTCCTACACTGGCCGTACACCACTGGTGATCGTCGAGGGGACACTGAATAGTGCACGGTACATCCAAACCGTCATCGAACCCATCGTTCTACCATTCCTAGACCGGCAAGGGAACTTGCTGTTCCAACAGGACAATGCACGTCCGCATGTATCCCGTGCCACCCAACGTGCTCTAGAAGGTGTAAGTCAACTACCCTGGCCAGCAAGATCTCCGGATCTGTCCCCCATTGAGCATGTTTGGAACTGGATGAAGCGTCGTCTCACGCGGTCTGCACGTCCAGCACGAACGCTGGTCCAACTGAGGCGCCAGGTGGAAATGGCATGGCAAGCCGTTCCACAGGACTACATCCAGCATCTCTACGATCGTCTCCATGGGAGAATAGCAGCCTGCATTGCTGCGAAAGGTGGATATACACTGTACTAGTGCCGACATTGTGCATGCTCTGTTGCCTGTGTCTATGTGCCTGTGGTTCTGTCAGTGTGATCATGTGATGTATCTGACCCCAGGAATGTGTCAATAAAGTTTCCCCTTCCTGGGACAATGAATTCACGGTGTTCTTATTTCAATTTCCAGGAGTGTATATTGCATCAACACAGTTTCCTTCTTCTTTCTGTCAGTTTTAAAAACTGAAAGCTTCGTCTTAAGCTGCTGAAAATAATTTTGGTGCAATTGAATCTTCCTCTCAAAGTATGAGCCATTGTGCTGTGTCCACTTACAAAATTGGTTTCTTTTCCTTCGTGCGATTAAAATCCATTCCCATACTATCACTAGAGATCAGAGCGATTGCAAGTCCAGTGTTGAGAGCCGCATACATTACTAATCAAGCCCTGCTGTTATGTTACTGCTATATTGGCTTCCTTCCGCCTCGCTATAATTCCCAAAGTATAACGAGTCAAAGACGGCGGCGCAGCGTTCGCTTTCTGCTCATCGACTCGCTCCGTCTTACTAAAGCGTGCAGTAGTGTGAAGCCGTGATAAAGCAAAGAAGTTGAGAGCACAATTCTGCTGCTGAAGTACGGCACAGACAGGACCAAAATAATCGACCCCAGAATCAAATAGCCTCAAACGAAGTTATTTTTTGTGATACGAAAATTACTTGGTACATTGAATACAACTGCAGATTTTCTCCATAAGCGGAAGACTGATGTCTTGAGAAAGTTTGATGCCATAGTCTACATCTGAGATAAAAAAAGCCATACAAACATCATCCAGCGCAAACAAAATGGTTGTATTGTTGTTCAATAAATTTACAGTAGTCTTCAAGAACTATATATATAAAATAGAACAGGGCATCCCCCGAAGGAGTTATACAAACTTGTCACAAACTTATATTCATGCAGGTATCGACGTAAAATGGTAGATTGTAACTGTGACGCTGCAGCTCAATTTCATTGCACAATTCGCAAGAAAAGTAAATAGGAGACGTGTCGAAACGAGAGCATACATTCCTTGCGAATTTCATTCCGTGTATTCAGTCGGACAGTAATTATTCCTCGCAGAACAACATAAGATAGATGTCAGCATTTCAGAGGACGGTATGAGTAATCGGCGACCTGCTCGACATTTGAATAGCAGTGATGACACTATTCGATGATTCTGGCAGGAATGGGTTAACTGGCGACATCATATCCTTGCCACATTGTATGATTGGGGTCTCCAGGGCCCGCTCCCGATTTTCATCCAAAACTTCCTGTCGCTCCGTACTTTCCGTTTCCAAGTTGGTGCCTCATATAGTTCCATCCATATCCAGGAGAATGGAGTCCCTCAGGGCTCAGTACTGAGTGTCTCTCTATTTTTAGTGGCCATTAACGGTGTAGCAGCAGCTGTCGGGCCCTCCGACTCACCTTCCCTGTATGCAAACGACTTCTGCATTTCGTACTGCTGCACCAGTACTGGTGTTGCTGAGCGTCGCCTACAGGGAGCCATCCACAAGTCGCAGTCGTGGGCTCTAGCCCACGGCTTCCAGTTTCCAGCCGCAAAGTCGTGTGTCATGCACTTCTGTCGGCGTCGTACTGTTCATCCGGACCCAGAACTTTACCATCATGACGATCCACTCACTGTAGTAGAGACATATCGATTCTTAGGACTGGTTTTCGACGCTCAATTGACTTGGCTCCCTCATCTTCGTCAGCTTAAGCAGAAGTGCTAGCAGCACCTCAATGACCTCCGTTGCCTAAGAAACACCAGTTGGGATGCAGATCGCTCTACGCTGCTGCGGCTCTACAGAGCCCTTGTCCAATCCCAAATTGACTATGGGAGTGTGGTTTATGGTTCGGCAGCGCCCTCAGCGTTGCATTTACTTGACCCTGTGCACCACTGCGGGGTTCGACTAGCGACAGCAGCTTTTAGGACGAGTCCGGTTACCAGCGTACTAGTGGAGACTGGGGTCCCTCCATTACAGATCAGACGTGCACAACTGCTTGCCAGTTACGCAGGACACGTTCGTAGTTCTCCTGAGCATCCGAATTACCGTCTCCTTTTCCCGCCCGCGGCAGTCCATCTCAGGTCGGGGCTAACGATTGCGGTTCGCGTGCGGTCCCTTCTCTCCGACCGAACTAGAGTCCTTCCCTTTACCACCTCTACTTGCGGTCCGATCTCGTACGCCTCCATGGTGTACGCCTTGGCCGCAGCTTCGTCTGGACCTTTCACGTGGCCCTAAGGACTCCGTTAACCCTGTGGCTCTCCTCTGTCACTTCCTCTCGATTCCTGACGTGTTCCGGAACTCTGAAGTGGTTTACACCGACGGCTCGATGGCTCATGGTCACGTAGGCTTTGCGTATGTTCATGGAGGACTTATTGAACAGTACTCCTTGCCAGATGGCTGCATTGTTTTCACTGTAGAGCTGGCGGCCATACTCGCGCTCTTGAGCATATCCACTCATGTCCTGGCGCGTCATTTCTGCTGTATACCGAGTCATTGAGCAGCCTACAAACTATCGACCAGTGCTTCTCTCGCCATCATCTGGCAGCGTCCATCCAGGAGTCCATCTATGCCCTGGAACGGTCCCGTCGCTCAGTGGTGTTTGTCTGGACCCCTGGACACGTCGGAATACCAGGCAACGAACTTGCCGACAGGCTGGCCAAACAGGCGACACGGAAACCGGTTCTGGCTATGGGCATGTCCGAAACTGACCTGTGTTCTGTCTTACGCCGCAGTGTTTTCAGGCTTTGGGAGACGGAATGGCATAACAGTACGCACAAGCTGCATATCATTAAGGATACGACGAATGTGTGGAAGTCTTCCATGCAGCCCTCTCGCAGGGAATCAGTTGTCCCCTGCCGGCTCCACATTGGCCATACATGGTTACCAATTCCGTCGCGAGGACCCACCTCAGTGTCGCTGTGGCTCCCAAATGACAGTCGTCCACCTCTTGCTGGACTGCCCACTTTTAGCCGCTCTTCGGTGGACTTTTAACTTTCCCAGCTCGCTACCTTCAGTGTTGGGCGACGATGCCTCAGCAGCAGCTTTAGTTTTAAGTTGTATACGTGAGAGTGGGTTTTATACTTCTATGTAAGTTTTAGCGCATGTCCTTTGTCCCTCTGTGTCCTCCACCCTAGTGGTTTGTGGGTGTAAAGTTTTAATGTGTTTCATAGTGGCTGGCTTCTCCTTTTTATTCTCGTGGTCGGCCAGGCATTGTAATCTGCTTTCTTGTTTTACTCTCTTCTGTTTCTAGCGTCTCGTTGTTTTCTTGTCCTTTTGCTCTTTAGGGTTCGTTGCCTTTCCTTCGTTCTTGTAGTTTTTCAGGAACAAGGGACCGATGAACTCGTAGTTTAGTCCCTTCCCCGCTCTTTTAAACCAACCAATTAATCAACCAACCAATGGGTGAACCATAGCCGAACACAGCGTCAAGAAGGAAGTAGTCGACATAGGGAGACGACAGAACGTGAAGACCGAGAAATCGTGAGAGAGGCAGTTAGAGCCCCGGATTCATCATCACCATTGATCTGACGTGTTACTGGTTCTTCAGTGGCCAGAAGGACCGTTAATAGGCGGCTGACAGAATTGGGTCTGACCTCACGGCGCCCCTTGTGCCGACTACCTTTGACCTCTGTACATCAACAAGCCCGTTTGTAGCGGTGTCGGGAACATTCGGCATAGAATGCCATTGACTGGAGTAGACTGGTTTCCAGTGACGAGTACCACTTCGATGCCACCCCCGATGACCAGCGAAGACGGTCTGGAGACGCCCCAGTCAGCGGTGGGCACCAACATCCTTGACGGCCGCTGTGGCCGAGCCGTTCTGGGCGCTTCAGTCCGGAACCGCGCTGATGCTACTGTCGTAGGTTCGAATCCTGCCTCGGGTATGTATGTTTGTGATGTTCTTAGGTTAGTTACATTTAAGCAGTTCTAAGTCTAGAGGACTGATGACCTCAGATGTTAAGTCCCATAGTGCTTAGAGCCATTTTCGAACCAACATCACTGTCGCTCGCCATACTGCCCGGCAGCCATGAGTCATGGCCTGGGATGCCATTTCATTCCATAGCAGGAACCCTTTAGTTTTCATCCACAGCACCATTACAGCACAGCGGGGACGTCGTCGATATTCAACGCTGTGTTTTGTTGTCGTTAATGGTAAGCCATCCTGGGCTTATATTTCAGCAAGATAATGCTCTCCCGCACACGGCGAGAGTTTGTACTGCTTGTTTTCTATTTGCGAAACCCTATTTTGGCCAGCAAGGACCCCGGATATCTACGTAGCTGAGAAAGCTTGTAATGATAGGGACAGGGCGCTCCAACCAGCTCCGGATTTTGACGATCTAACGCGCCAATTGGACAGAATTTGACACAATGCTCCTCAGGAGGACAGCCAACAACACTACCAATCATTGCCACGCCGGATGAATGACTGCAGGGGTGGGCCAAAGAGTTATTGACTTGCTTGACTCCGCAGCTCGTGGTCGTGCGGTAGCGTTCTCGCTTCCCGCGCCCGGGTTCCCGGGTTCGATTCCCGTGGGGTCAGGGATTTTCTCTGCCTCGTGATGACTGGGTGTTGTGTGATGTCCTTAGGTTAGTTAGGTTTAAGTAGTTCTAAGTTCTAGGGGACTGATGACCTTAGATGTTAAGTCCCATAGTGCTCAGAGCCATTTGAACCATTTGAACTTGCTTGATTTGTGAAGCTGTTTCTCTTGTATTAATCATCCAATTTTTTCTGAAATTGTAATGATTTTTTTATCTGCATATGTATATCAGATCTACCGATTTCTATTCCAATCAGATAATTCCTTCATGGTGCGTCTTTCTTTCTTTTTTGTTTATTATGTACTAGGTCTACAACTTTGCTTCCGCCGTTTTTTCTCGAAGTTCGAGACTTTATTGTGAAAAACTTACAAAAAAATTTACGATTCGAAGTATTGGCCATGGTTGGCCACTGCTTTGTCCTAGCTTTAGGGCAGCATACGAATGCCGCAGTGTATAAACTGGGCATCTTTTGAGGGGAGTCACGAATCGATCCAGTTTTGCACTTGTTCATATGACCGCAAGTGCTAGTCAGCTAGGTCGTGTGTCATAGACAGAGAAAGGTGACAGTCAGAGGTAGGGGAGAACTTCCCATCTCAACGTTTCCAAGTATGTTTTGACCGGATTTTCGACATGTGGTCGAGCAATGTCACGCTGCAAAATCGTCTTTTGATGTCTGTCGCTGTATTGTGGCCGCTTGTCTTTCAGTGCTTGGCTCAACCACATTAATTGGTTTCGATAACGATCTCCCGTGATTGTGCCCGTCGGTAGCAGTAGCATCGAAAGCTTTCTCTCTTTCACAACTATGCCGGTCTTCAATGTCAAAATAACCGTTCTTGAAGCATGGAAACAATTTTCTGCAAAGTTCTGTCACTAGTAAGTGTCTCATCATAGGTCTTAGCCAGCTGTTTATGAGCCTCAGCCCCAGATTTCTTCATATCAAAGCAGAAAATTAAAACCTCCCGCAGATGACGAGAACTGGGCTCATAAGTTGACGTATTCAGTCGAGAATATCTTTATGATGCAATCAAAAATCGACTGATATTTTGATGGCGTTATGTTCTGAAATGCCTAAGTTTACTGTATAACACTTACGACGAACGACTTGCACCATTACTTTCCACTACTGCCGTTTATTGCAAAACGGCGGAAGCAAAGTTGTAGACCTAATACATAAGGTGTGGGGGGGGGGGGGTGCACTGATCCTTGATATGCTGGATTCCGGCGCTGCTGCAGACTAGACGTCCGAGCTGGTCCCACGACACTTTCTATCTGGGACAGATCTGCGGATCTTGTTGACCACTGATGTACTTCAAGGTCTCGCAGACAGTTCGTAGACACACTTGGCATGTCTGGTTGAGAATTATCCTGTTGAAAAGTGGCACCGCTATATAGTCACATTCGTGACGCAGAATGTCTATGATATATCATTGTACCGTCAGAGTTCTTTCAATCAGTGAAAGCTAAGACATGAAGTCAAACCCAATGGCTCCTCACACTGCGATATTGTCTCCCTCTAAAACGTTGAAAGAATGGGACCTCTCCCCAGGTCGCTGCCATACATACATACATACAATGGTTATCTGGAGTAGTGCAGAACCGCAGTTTGTCGCTGGACAGTGCGACGCCATTCGTCAGCAGTCCATACTACCTAATCAAGGCAACACTCCAGACGTAGCCGTTTGTGTTGTATTAACTGCAGCCCAAGCATCGGGCGGCAATGTCCTGATCTCTTTGCTGCTAGTATCAAATAAATGGTGCGGGATGATACACACTAAAGCGCAAAAGAAACTGGTATAGGCAAACGTATTCAATGGCAGAGACATATAAACAGGCAGAATACGGCTCTGCGGTCGGTAACACCTGTATAACATGTGTCTGGCGCAGTTGTTAGATCGCCGGCCGCGGTGGTCTAGTGGTTCTAGGCGCGCAGTCCGGAACCGCGCGAATGCTACGGTCGCAGGTTCGAATCCTGCCTCGGGCATGGATGTGTGTGATGTCCTTAGGTTAGTTAGGTTTAAGTAGTTCTAAGTTCTAGGGGACTGATGACTACCGATGTTAAGTCCCATAGTGCTCAGAGCCATTTGAACCATTTGCAGTTGTTAGATCGGTTACTGTTACTAACAATGGCAGGTTATCAAGATTTAAGTGAGTTTGAACGTGGTGTTACAGTCGGCGCATGCGATGGGACACATTATCTCCGAGGTAACGATGAAATGGGGATTTTCCCGTACGATCATGTCACGAGTGTGCTGTGAGTATTGGGAATCCGATAAAACATGAAATCTCCGACATCACTGCAGCCGGAAAAAAGATCCTGCAAGAACGGGACCACCGACGCCTGAAGAGAATCGCTCTTCGTGACAGAAGTGCAACCCTTCTGCCAATTGCTGAAGATTTCAATGCAGGGCCATCAACAAGTGTCAGCATGCGAATCATTGAGCGAAACATCATCGAAGGCCCACTCATGTACCCTTGATGACTGCACGAACAAAGCTTTACGCCTCGCCTGGACGCGTCAACACCAACATTGGACTTTGATGACTGGGAACATGTTGCCTTGTCGGACGAGTCTAGGTTCAAACTGTATCGAGCAGATGGACGTGTGCGGGTATGGAGACAATCCCATGATTCCATGGACCCTGCATATCATCAGGGGACTGTTCAAGCTGGTGGAGGCTCTGTAATAACGTGGGGCGTGTGCAGTTGGAGTGATATGGAACGCCTGACACTTCTAGATACTACTCTGAGAGGTGACACGTAAATAAGCATCCTGTCAGATCACCTGCATCCATTCGTGTCCATTGTACATTCTGACGGACTTGGTCAATGCCAACAGAATAATGCGACACACCACACGTCCAGAAGTGTTACACAGCGCCTCCAGGAACAGTCTTGTGAGTTTAAACACTTCCGCTGCCCACCAGACTCCCAAGATGTGAACATTATTGAGCATAACTGATAAGCTTCACAACGTGCTGTTCAGAAGAGATCTTCACTTCCTCGTACTCTTACGGATTTATGGACAGTCCTGCAGGATTCATGGAGTCAGTTCCCTCCAGCACTACTTCAGACGTTAGTCGAGTCCATGCCACCTCGTGTAGCGGCACTTCTGCGTGCTCGTAGGGGCTCTACGCTATGTTAGACAGGTGCACCAGTTTCTTTGGCCCTTCAGTGTAGATTGTTGCAAGGAGTCTCCGTTACTTGTTATCGGAAGGAAGACTCAGGTGTGAAAGTGTTACAATGTGCTTGGTGCTCAGGACGGCGATTCTCCCTTGCTGTGGTCGTATGGAGTCTCGACGACGAGTATACACGTGACCTCAAGTTCACACGTAGTCCAACATCGAGACAGTATCGCATTCGAGTGCCCTACAAATCTGGATATCGCACGATTCGTCCAACCAGCCAAATGGAGGCGCAGTATGGAGCCCCTTTCAAACTCAATGTAAAATGAACAACACATCAGCTGTCTGTATTTCGAATATTTATTTGTTCGACCAATTTCGGCGTCTCACAAGGCAGTCTCCAACCTCCTGACCAATGCGCTGAAGTTGATCTTAGAAATAAATTACATTCGAAATACAGAAAGCTGAAGGTGTTCTTTATTTTACATTTTATACTGAACAGCAAACGTCCCTCAACTATCTTGAACAACTATGGACGTATAGAGAGACCATTTCAAAATCTCTCAGGTACCCATAACTCTTTCTCACGAGTAAGTGACAAAAAAAAAAGGGTTCAAATGGCTCTGAGCACTATGGGACTTAACTGCTGTGGTCATCAGTCCCCTAGAACTTAGAACCTAACTAACCTAAGGACGTCACACACATCCATGCCCGAGGTAGGATTCGAACCTGCGACCGTAGCGGTCGCGCGGTTCCGAACTGTAGCGCCTACAACCGCTCGGCCACTTCGGCCGGCAGTAAGTGACATTTCTATTTCTTTCACCGTGATCATTCAGCATCTGACGCTGCTCACGCACCTTTTGTTCGTGCCAGAACTGGTACCAACACTAAACACGAACAAAACTAATGCATTCCGGTGACCGTTTTATACGTCACAGAGAATTGCAACTCTAAATCGTTTCATGCTTGCCAATGGTGTGTACGTTTACTAAGGTACAGTACATTGATGTCCGATCATATCATATGGGTGCTACAGTATCTTTGTCAGACAGCGTATGTGTGTTTGTAGAGTAATCAGTTTATCTTCCTTGTATTACTAGACAGCTCAACACATTGCTGAAACATCTATAATCACAACACAAAAACATACACTTCACCATGGAGTCCGGTAAAAAATCCAGGAACTTATTGGATCTTAACATAGACGTCAGTATAAATGCACAATGTTTCAAAATTTACAGGAACCTGTAATAACGTCCACCATAAACGTTCTTATTCATAACATCCAATCTCTCTCTCTCTCTCTCTCTCTCTCTCTCTCTCTCTCTCTCTCTCACACACACACACACACACACACACACACACACACACACACACACGCGCGCGCGCGCGCGCTGCCTTCCATTCCATGGCATTTGGTCTGATATCACTACCAACGTCAAAACACTATTTCCAGATAGGACTTGATGCAATTAAAATTTTTGTATGTAGAAATGGCGGTAACCTGGAGGTAACTAACAACATTCTACACAAGAAGCACGGAAGAAAGATCTAGCCCTAGCTTAATACCACTTTAAAGCAACAGCCATAAGTAAAATTATCTGATGTAGTACCCCATATTTAGGAATGTCATTCGATAAATTAGACAAAACTCTCAAAGCTTGCAATTATAAAACTTCACTTTATATAACTTATTCAGCAGCAGGGATGAAACATTTATTAAGTAAAAATGGTGTTTATTGAATTACTTGCGCTGCCTGCAAAACATTGTGTATTTGCCAAACAGGCAGAACTATAGCAGCTAGATTCATAAGGCGCGAACATAGCTAGAGATACACAAAACAGACTCAACATTTGCAAAAAATATGCTGAAGGAAGGTAATAGCTATAAAGGCAACACAGAAATGCTACATAGTGCCAACAAAGGGAAAAATTTACCCTGTTAAAATTTCTTGAGGTAAATAAACATTTAACACTAAACTCGCGCCTGGTTCTGAATGATAAGTTACAGCTGAGCATACCTTCAGTCTTAAACTTCACAGCATCCATACAGCCAGCCACACACACTCCCAGACCTTAATTCAAATGACCACACACATATTCACAAACTTGTACCTCAATATAGGTGTATTACACCTTACCTTGTTTTTCTGTACAACCTGTAGTAACACATTCATACAACTTGTATATACTGGTAGATACGTTATAAGCGGATTCGTTATCTGCATAAACGCCATTCTAGTGTTAAGGCCAGGTTTACATTCAAATGAACAAAAAAATAGAAGTTTTAATTTTTTTTAATTTTTTTTTTTTTTTTTTTTTTTTTTTTTTTTTGAGACAATGAAAAGACGTACAAAGGATGTGTTTGGGGATTATGATAGATCATACTGTGAACTTTATTTTAGATTTTCAGTATAAAACCAAAACAAAAGGGCGCCCTTAATTATGATTTGATCAAGGGCCTGAGAGTCTGAAGTACGCAGACTGCGTGCAGTGTAGCCCCTCAGGAGTTATCTAAAATCAAAAATGGATAACATCAATCGATACATTAAATTTATATGAGCTTGCACCTAACCACTATGAAACAGCCTTAAATTTAACGTTATGGTGGTAACTCGAACTTTTAGTTCGATTTTTGGGGATTTTTTCGCTCTTTATGGCTATGGTTTTACAAGAAATAGTTAACTTTAACAAATTTCAGGTATTATGGGTACAAGCTCACAACAAAAGTGTTTACTTTTTTTCGGGGTCAAAGGTAGAAGTAAACTGCACGCAGTTTTGAAAAATCGTTTATCGCGAAAAACCTGTTTAAAGTTTAGGTAAATCTTATACATGTACTGTTAATTAAATCTGCATAAACTACATGTTATGAAATACTTTTTATTTCGCTGAACACTGATCTGAAGTTAGATTTACCAAATTCAGAACGGCTAATCCAATCTGGTGGACCAAAAATTATGTTTTGACCAAAGTTTCTCCAAAAGGGTGTTTTCACTACGTATGTTTAGTCTGCAACCCCAGGACCGTATATCAACCCTTCCTGTAACTCGAATTGTTTCTGCTCTCCTTGTCGAGAAACGCCGATGCGGCTGAGCTGGATATGCTGTGCTGGGTAGCCTGTACACGTTGTTCGTCAGCTTTTTTGACGAATATGTTTTCAAGCATTCTGCAACGTAAATCATTTTTGAACGTGCGTCTCGACAAGACAAGTTTTTCACCTGAGTCGGGCGTATTCGGCTGAGAGCGTCCCACGTCGGCCGTGACGCTACTTCGAACAATGGGCTGTAAAAATTTTTGTAACATATGGATTAAAGAACCTATAGATCCCAAAATTCTGAACGCATCCACCTTTCAAAAAATGCAGTTACCAAAAAATATAATTTTCGGCCATTTGCGTGAGAACCTGGCCTTAACGGTAGCGGAAGCAATAATGCGGCAGCGCCTTTTCTATCGTGTTTGGCGAGCCACGAAGCGTCAATTCAGGTCAGAAGAGCTGTGAGGTTGGATTTGACAAGGTGTAAATTTAAATCGCTGGATAAAAGGAAAGAAAGCTTGCCTGTCGAGGGGGAGAAATGTGTACTAAAATCTGATTCATTCGAAATAAGGCTAGAAGCTCTGGATCGCTGTGAGAAAGGTGTGCGTACTGTCGATATTCAGCATGCTTTGGGACTTAGTGAATCCACAGTGAGAACTGTTCGTGACGCAGTGCAATCATTTCGAAAAACTACTCAATCTTCAACTGATTTAAGGATGCTTTCATTGACCAAATCTTGGCTGGAAGCGATGCGAAGACTGGAAAAAAAAAGTTAAGCCGTTTAATTGAGCACCACGACCAACACCACGTGATTATCTCTGGATCTGCTATTGAATCTACAGCTTAGAATGAGTATGAAGATTTAAAGAAAGAAGAGAAAGCTCCAGCAACTTTCTCGGCCAGCTCATGTTGGTTTCGTCGCTTCAGGCATCGTTTTGGCTTTCACAATATTAAAATAACAGAAGAGGCAGCTACGTAGGTATTGTCGCAGAGGATTTTAAAAAGAGGCTTAAGGATACTGGGTACTTTTCCGGCTCAATATGACGTAAAAATCAACACCTATTTCTTTCAGGCACTGTTTATAATGTATAAAAAATGGTTCAAATGGCTCTGAGCACTATGGGACTCAACTGCTGTGGTCATTAGTCCCCTAGAACTTAGAACTACTTAAACCTAACTAACCTAAGGACATCACACACATCCATGCCCGAGGCAGGATTCGAACCTGCGACCGTAGCAGTCGCACGATTCCGGACTGCGCGCCTAGAACCGCGAGACCACCGCGGCCGGCTATAATGTATATGTTTTACAGATTTTTTTGTTGATACCAGGTAATGCAGCACACTTTCTAAACAAATTAGTAGTAGTTAGTATATTTTTGAAAGTGCTAATGGTTATTAAAAAATTACAAAGAATTTGATGCAATTTTTTTCCAAAATACTTCCTCAAATTGAGGTACCATTTAATCCAATGTTATACATTTGAAGGAGACCAAATTTTAACCAGATATGCATGACATGATGACTGAGATACTAAACTTATTTAATTCCACCTATTACGTTTATTACAGGGATAAAAATATCACATCTTACATTTTAATTTTTATAATTTTTTTCCTAATAAAAATGTTATTTCTTCTATAATTTAGTTGATTCTGCAATAAAGCTTAGGTCTACTACATAAGCATGGACTGTTGCAAGTTACAGTAAAGAAATTAGAGCAATGCTTTAGGAAATATTTGTACCTGAATTCTGAAAAATACAACTTTCGGGAAATTACGAATGAAGATATGAGTCCAATTAAACTGTGCCTCAGAACATTCCTGAAGCGTAGTCTTCATCCTGCAGCATTTCTTCACCTTCAAGCTTCCTCTTGGCATTCCTTTAAGCACTTCTTGCTTCTTTGGTAACTTGAAGAGCGAATCATTCAGCTTCATGCACCCATTGTCTGTCACACACAAGCAACTGATCTTCCATATTAGAGCCACATTTTATGCTTAAATTTCTCAGGACTTCCAACCTTCCTATCACTCCATCATTGAAACATATCACTGCATCTAGTACACCAACTTTTAATGTATTTAGTCCTACAAAAACATTCTTGGGTAATCTTTCCCATAGGCAATGGTTGAAACATTCATTTGTATTCTGAGTGCCCACATGAAGACCTTTACTAAGCAAAACCGGGTCACTCAGGTCTCTAAAAAGTGGTTTTATGTAATTCATAACAGGCTCAGGAAGAGAATGCTTATGGTGGTATATTTGGCCACTTCCTTTTGCTTGGAGGCATGGTGGCATACATGACCGTAACTTTAAAATTTGATTTATATAGGTCATTTTTCATTTGAAACCCTATAATGTATATATCAGTGTTATCAGGAGAGACTATTAAATTTAATAAAGTCAAAAAAATTCGATTTTTCCACCATTTATCACTGTATCCTTAAAGAAACTGACAGAAAACGCTATACTGCAGAGCAGGTTTTCAACCTTGAAAGAAACGAGCTTATTTGGAAACGAATGCATAGTCGCACGTTCATTTCTACTTAAGAAAACACACCACCTTGATATGAGGCTGCTAAGGAATGATACACTCTTCTTCTCGGAGCTAATGTTGCATTGGAACTGCAGATGAAAGACCCTTAAGATCTACCACTCTCAAAATCCTAGAGACTGAAGAGTTGTGACAAGAACAGGCTGGGATGGAGTAAATAGGGTTGGATGACTTCTATTTCCAGCGATTATTTTGTTAGTGAACTGACAGATAACTGAAGGCCAATTGTGAGAAAGAAAATCTCTCTTTCAGAATTCTTCGTCTCCTTGGTTATGTTCCAAGCTCCCCACTTTCCATAGTGAAAGAAAATGGAACATTGGGGCCTGTTTCTGACAGAGGACGCTACTCCTCTCCTGCAACCCATGGACTATGGAGTTATTTGTTCATTCAAAACATTGTAGCTGGATAAAAATTTCTCGCATCTCATAGAAGAAAGTTATTTGAATAACTTACCGTCAAGATTTTCTGGCGACGGTTTAAGACGGCAACTGATACCATTAGAGACTCCTGGACTGATGTCAGTCCAAAATGTGTGACAGGTGCATGTTGAAAATTGTCGCCTGATGCTGTGTCAGTGCCAGGAAATGAAGTGACCTCACCTTTGCAACGAGAGAAATTGCGGAGGTGGCACAGCAGATCGGATTCACTGACTTCGATCAGGGGAATGTCTGTGATCTAAAGGTCGTGCGGTAGCGTTGTCGCTTCCCACGCCCGGGTGCCCGGGTTCGATTCCCGGCGGGGTCAGGGATTTTCTCTGCCTCGTGATGACTGGGTGTTGTGTGATCTCCTTAGGTTGGTTAGGTTTAAGTAGTTCTAAGTTCTAGGGGACTGATGACCATAGATGTTAAGTCCCATAGTGCTCAGAGCCATTTGAACCATTTGTGATCTAAACTCTCACCCCGAGGATCTCAGCAACGAAGATTTGCATGTAAGGAAATCCGTTCCGTAAACTGACTTGATTAAAGTACCGTCAGAGTCTTCCGAGAATAATCCAGGTTGTACGTAGATGGACTAGCTGGAAAAGATTTTAGTGTATTGCTGTGTCTTACAGCGTTAAATAGTAAGTGCACTAATTTTACATTTCAGAACGGTGATAATGGTTATTTTTGGTAAAAATACTAGGAAACACTGCGATTTTAAATTTAATATGTAAGTAAATGAGAACCTAACCCCATATTTTACATATGAAATTACTGTCGATTTACGCGGATTAGTTATGCGTGCCGACTCCGCAGAACGTAACTATCGAATATAACGAGATTTATCTGTATCAATATTGCATGTTTTCGCATTGTACTGTAATTAATGCTATACATCTTGTAAGCTATAATTTAGCATATACGTTGCATGACACGAGGAATGAGTGCTCGATCTGATATTTCTCACCTAATATGGCCAAAGATTCCATAAGCTTGATGGTAACTTGATTTTTAACATTTCCTACACATGGGAGTGTCCGTTCTGGACGCTAGTCAGTTGCTTCCTGACAATAGGAAAATAAGCCTAAAACCGATTAGAAATAAGCATTTATTAGTAAAACAAAATCACTGTTTGTTTTTCAATTTCAAGTTCAGAGTGTTTCGTAATTGAGTGCGCAGCTGCGGTCATTCTTGTTGATGAGCTGTACATATTTGTCGTTCGTATTCGCCTGTATTCGGAGGAATCTACTGCCTCGTTTCCGAGATGCGTAGGTGGGTAATCAGGGAGGAAGGTATGTCTTGCGGGACCAGGACGTGGTGTGTTGCTGACAGTACTAAGATTCGTAGATGACCTTTGTCATTTTAGCTTGGGCGCGCTTGATTCTGCGGCAGTAACTTTAGTGTGAGACTGGATGACCAGAAGTTCCGATTTTCATTGAGGAGTCTATGGTGCACTTCACGGCGTCAACCTTGTGTTATATCGAACGGAGAGTAGGGTTTAGCGTCCCATCGACGACGAGGTCATTAGACACGGAACACAATCTCGGGTTAGGTGGAAGATAAGGAAAAAAATAGTGATCCCATAAGGTTCAGTTTTGGGTCCACTCCTATTCCATATGCATGATGAATGGTTTTCCTCTTAGCGTTTATCAAGCAAAAGACATTCATCAAGCAGAATACGGTATATTTTGCGTACAATATTAGTGTTGTAATAAATCCCTTTACAGAGCATGCAACAGGACAGATTGTCAGTGACGTTTTTCAAAAAATTATTAAGTGGTTCTCTGAAAATGGACAATCCTCAAATTTTGAGAAGACACACTATTCCAGTTTTGTGCAAAAAATAGTGCCGTACTAACAGTTGGTGTTGCACATGAACATGTTGCAGTAAACATGGTAGAACGCTCCATATTTTTGGTTGCACGGACCGATGAAAACATGAACTGGAAGCAGCATATTACTGAACTGCTCGAACAATTAACTTCACCTACTTTTGCTCTTCGTATAATTGCTTATCTTGGAAACAAACGAATCCTCCTCCTGACACGTTTTGCATATTTCCACACCGTAGTCTACTTTGGATTAATTTTCTGAAGTAACTCATCACGTAGAAAGAAAGTACTGATTGCCCAAAAGCGAGCAGTAAGAATATCGTATAGATAACTCTTCAAGGCATCTGAACTATAATATCCCGCTACACATATTGGATAGTGAAATTCGTCAGCCGGCCGCTGTGGCCGAGCGGTTCTAGGCGCTTCGGTCCGGAACCGCGCTTCTGCTACGGTCGCAGGTTCGGATCCTGCCTCGGGCATGGATGTGTGTCATGTCCTTAGGTTAGTTAGGTTTAAGTATTTCTATGTCTAGGGGACTGATGACCTCAGATGTTAAGCCCCATAGTGCTTAGAGCCATTTGAACCATTTGAAATTCGTCTTACAGAAGCCATCACAGTTTGAGAAGAATGGCAACATCCGTACATGCAATACCATAGGGGAAAAAACTCACAGTCTGAGAGTTCCGTCCGCGTTTAATTATGTATATACATAGTTCATCCATCCCGAGTATCGAGAATCTCGAAGACTTTTGCCTGTTATCAACATTGTTACTGATAAGATATCGGTCCCGGGAATTCCAAGACTTTCGAGAATCTTTCAATTTTAAGTACGAAGCCGGATAACAAATGACAAAAAAAATCCTGTTACATAATCAAAGATTAACACTTTCCAGATCTTTTTTTACTTGTACTATGAAACCATGCTTCTTGCCTTATTTCATGCTTCTAGGTCAACGGGTAGAGCTCTATAGATTTTAATGAGTGAGTTTTTATCAAAATATGTGACATAAATGGCCGTATCTTTTGATTACATTGGGTTAAAAGCTTACATTTATTGCATCTCAAAGCGACTATAGATGTTAGAACTAATATCAGCTTGATACGTACATCCGTTCCTGAGAAAAAGGGGCCTTAAGGGGCTCCGGAACGCCCTATACTTGCAATGTTAAAATAACACTTATAAATTACATCTTTCCTCACAAAGTATTTGAGGTAGGAATGAACTTATAACAGATTATTTATTGGAATATGGGCTACAACTTAACACAGGGATTTTACAAAATTTTAGTTCAGTTATTAAAGATGATTTTTTTTCAATTGTAATGAAAATTCACAACATTTTTTTGCAATTTTTTATTTATATATTCAAAAATATACAGTTTTTTGTAAAAAGGCTGTCTTAAATTATGCAGAAGGTACTGTGTAACATTTACTGAAAGTTTGAAACAAATATGTTTGGAAGATCCTTAGAAAACATGTAATTAGTATGAGAAAATAAAAGTTTTGGGAATCCAGCGACAAAGATTGGATTAACTTTTTAGTGCATTCCAGGTCCATAGGATGGATTATCTTCATCCTCTGCGAACTCCTCCTCCAGCTTCCTCTTGTTCCTCCTCCTGTTTACTCTTGCTTGTATTTCTAAACTCTTTACAGCCCTGTCTGCAGCCCGAAGGCGTTCCTTGTCTAAAGCAAGCATCGCTCGTACCATGTTAGAACCTATCTTCATTCCCATATTTCTAAATACCTTTGGCTTTCCAACATTTCTCCTTTTGTTAAAAGCCTTCAGAGGATTTCTAATAACTTTACTTTTACTCATTATTATACTTCAACAAAACAGAGACTCAAGAAACAGAATTAATTACGAATATTTTCGAGATAACGACAGAGTAAATAAACATGAAACAATCGACAATCACACCAGCGATATACATTGAACCATCACAGGTTAGCCACAACACATACTTTATCTCACATCACTAAAATGTACCTGATGAACACGGACGTTAATAATAACACCATTTGACAGCAGTTTAACAGCGCCACAGTGGGTCACGCCCATGTAGAACACAATTCAAAAAAAATTTAAAAATAGTTGTAGTCTTCGGAATTGAATAAATTATATATCTATTAAAAGGTAATAGTCTGCAGATTCAGAAAACACAAAAAAGTAAAAATTGAACTTTTCATGATTTTGAGCCTTTCCGGAGCCCCTTAACAGACGGACGCAAAGACTGTCGGAAAAAAATCATGTGATGTAGTTATCAATTAATACATTCCTGACTTTTTCTCCTTTACATTCTCTCTGAAACCATATTTCTTGCCGATATTTCATGATGCTAGGTGATTGGGAAATATACTACAGGTTTCGATGAGTAAGTTTGCAAGTGTCAAAATACGTGGCATAAATGGCGGTGTATTTTGTTTGTACTGAATTAGAAGTTTCAATTTCTTACACCGTCAAGGGACCGTACACCTTAGTATGTAACGTAAATTTCAACTTGATATGTCTTCCCGTTCCTGAGGGAAAGGGTTTTAAAGACGGACGGACAGACAGATAGACACACAACAATTTGATCCTATAATAGTTCCGTGCGAAGCCCTAAACGCAACCATTTATTAGCTATTACTGAAGCTGAGTCGCTAAGAAGAGAGATCAATATGCAGCTGCAAAAAATTTTGATCATTTGTCCAAAAACAAAAAAAACGTCTCACAGGTAACAAAGCACGTCTCAAATCTAACTTAAAATCATTTCCCTTGGACAACTCCCTGAATTCCATGGATGAATTTTCATTTAAAAATTGCTGGCCTGTAAACAAAAACGACCTATATCTTAAGTGTAGCGGCATGAGTAGGGCTAAGAAACAATGTGTTCATTAACGTTAACAATAGTAATCCTCCAGAATGAGAATTTCACTCTGCAGCGGAGTGTGCGCTGATATGAAACTTCCTGGCAGATTATAACTGTGTGCCGGACCGAGACTCGAACTCGGGACCTTTGCCTTTCGCGGGCAAGTGCTCTACCAACTGAGCTACCCAAGCACGACTCACGCCCCGTCCTCACAGCTTTACTTCTGCCACTACCTCGTCTCCTACCTTCCAAACTTTACAGAAGCTCTCCTGCGAACCTTGCAGAACTAGCACTCCTGAAAGAAAGGATATTGCGGAGACATGGCTTAGCCACAGCCTGCGGGATGGGGGACGGGGTGTGAGTCGTGCTTGGGTAGCTCAGTGGAGCACTTGCCCGCGAAAGGCAAAGGTCCCGAGTTCGAGTCTCGGTCCGGCACACAGTTTTAATCTGCCAGGAAGTTTCAATAGTAATCCTGCTTACATTTTTTCGTAAACTGACGCATCAGTTCGATAAAAGAATTGTTCAAATGATCTATGGAACATGTAACTAACCGACATTTTCAATGGGATCGTGCCCACTTGTCTAAATAAGGAGGGGAGGCCAGAGATTTGAATCGCCGCCCGTCTGTATGGGAGTAGTGTGTGCTAACAACTGTGGCGCCGTGCTCGATTATTATAGATATTTAGAAAATTAGTTGTTTCACAGATAATGTACACAATTTTTATGGAAATGGTGTTTATTGATTCAGTTAATGATTTGTTTTTGAATATGAATAAATACTGCTCATTTACAGAATAATAAATAGCAGGCTGGCTTATATTTAACATGAATGAACTTATAACACATATAACTAGTGGTACTGGTACACTTAAATCTAATTGGCCGTTTTTTCTTTTTTCTCGTTTATGGATTAGGAGGAGATGGCCACAAGAAATGATTTTGGACGCGATTTAAAATGTGTGGAGCCACCTGTCAGAAATTTTATGTTATTGGGCAAATGATCAAAGATTTTTGCAGCTACATATTGAATTCCTTTCTGAGGAAATGTCAGCATAAGTAATGCGAAACTAAAGTAGTATTTTCCAATAGTGTTGTAACTGTGTAAATCACTGTTTTTCTCAAATTTTAGTGGGTTATTTATGCTATATTTTAGTACCGAATTTAAAATTTTGAGGGAGAAGTTAATATGTCGTCCGTTTCCTAGAAAGATGTCGACAAGAAGATTGATGGTGAATACCACGTATTATTCCCTCTGCTCGCTGATGTGCAGTCAGAACTAACTTTCTAAGTGATGAATTCCCCAGGAAAATTGTGCTTTGAGCACTACGCAAAATCATGTTAATTTGTTTGTTTCCAGAAGTAGCAATTAACGACGATCTTCAGTTTGAGGTTTTCAGCAAACTGTGATCTTCCTTCTACACTGCCTTGCATTACCTCAGAGATGATTTCGTTATGCCTCCGGACGTGTCCTATCAAACGAACCCATCTGTTAGCCAAGTTGTGCCGCAAATGTATTATTTCTCCAATTCGAATCAGTGCTTCTTCACTGGTTACACCATCTACACAACTAATCCTTAGCATTCTTCTCCAACACCACATTTCAGAATTTTCTGTTCTCTTCTTATCTGATCGTCTCATCGGCCACGTTTGACTTTTGTACGAGGTTACACTCCAGACAAATACTTCAAGAAACGAATTTGTAACACTTAAATGTATACTCATTGTTAACAAATTTCTCTTCTTCAGAAACGCCTTTCTTGCTATCGCCAGTCTGCATTTTATATCCTCTCTTTTTCGCTCATCGTTAATCATATTGCTTACAAACAGCAAACTCCTCTACCACTTTCAATATATTTTTTTTTCCTAATTTAATTTCCTTGAGCACCGTCCGATTAATTTGACTACATTCCAGGACCCTTGTTTTGCTTTTGTTTGTGTTCTATGTGTAATCTCTTTCTAGCACACTATCAATTCCGATCAAATGCTCTTCCAGGTCAGTTGCCGTCCCTGACAGAATGCATTCACAATGCTGCTCATAGTAGCTCAACTGCATCCCTATTTTCTGTTTTTACTCCTATTAGAATTTTCTGTAGATAATCTTGTACTCATATGATCAGAAGTCCTGTATTCTTGCCACTGCATTTAACTCGTTACAACACATCTAAGTTGAAATTTCCCACTTCTCTTTTTAAACTCTCTAACCTTCCTACCTGATTAAGGGATCTAACATTCCACGCTCCTACCCGCAGGACGCCAAATTTGTATGTGCCTTCGACAACTTCCTCCTGAGCATTTCCCGCCCGGGAATCCTAATGGGCAACAATAGAATATTTTAGTCATGAGGATTCCATCTTCATTAAGCCATATAGCAGAGTTGCATGTACTTTGGAAATATAAAGGCTATAGATTCCAATGCTTTCAGCGGTTCACTGAACCAACATAACAAGACTGTGTTGGCTAAAATTACAAGGCCAGAGAACTTAATCATCAAGAGTGCTAATATGCAGCTGCTAAGAAGTCTACTGTCCCGCAACGAGTTAGTCTAATCTTTCCACAGATACCCGTCAATTGTCGTTGCACCTGTATCTGTGTGTTCCGTTGAGGCACGCAAGCCACCACATCTCGGCAAAGTCCATGTTTCGTCTAAGATGTCTCATATACCGGGACGGGCCTTTCTAATTAAGGGAAGTCCATTCTCAGACAACCTCATGATTATTATTTTAGAAATATTTTTAAAAAATTCTTCTGTAGTCTGTAACTGGATTATGTCCTTTGTGAGGCGTTCCAAAACTATTCCATTACGACCTCTAGTTTCTCTGTAGACGACTGAAGACGTCTATAACAATTAAGTAAAAGGAAACTTCAGTTAGAAGAGATGAGTAATAATTACTCTTATCTACAAGATAAATGGTATTGATGTAGCAACTGAAACAGAATGTCTACAAACAATACCAACAACGCCCTGTTTTGAAGATTTCATCCTTAATATTGCACCACTCTGTAAGGTTATTTAAATGTTGCAATGGCTACAGCAAATTAAGAAGCAAAATACCAAGGGCGAAGTCTGCCTAATTTGAGAACAAAACAGAGCCAGTATTAAAATACCTACCGCGGAAACAAAATTAGAGTATTTACAGCACGCACAGAGGCATTTAAGCGAATATTCTCCGTGCATCCATACGCGATTGGAACGAGAAGAAATTTACAGTCCTACGTATCCCGTGCCATGCACCTCACAGTGGTTCGAAGAATCTGCACTGTTCTCGAGATCCAGGAACAAAATCCTCCTGCTCGGTTTTATATATGTATAGTTCTACCGCGATAGAAACTGAGTTGTAGGCCCACAAACCTAGGGTTAGAGACGTTAAATCCTGACGTCACTCTTGGCGTCCGTTCAAGCAATTCACGAATGCAAACTTTACCGAGAACAGAGTAGATGCGCTAAACAGAAACATCCGGCTTTCATACACACAGTTCTGGAGCGAATAGAAATATTTACAATAGCTGTGACTGGCGCTTTTCTCCGATTCTGAATCTGTAAATACACTACTGGCCATTAACATTGCTGCACCAAGAAGAAATGCAAATGATAAACGGGTATTGGACAAATATATCATACTAAAACAGACATGTGACTACATTTTCACGCAATTTGGGTGCATGGATCCTGAGAAATCAGTACCCAGAACAACCACCTCTGGCCGTAATAACGGCCTTGATACGCCTGGGCATTGAGTCAAACAGAGCTTGGATGGCGTGTACAGGTACAGCTGCCCATGCAGCTTCAACACGGTAGCACAGTTCAAGAGTAGTGATTGGCGTATTGTGACGAGCCAGTTGCTCGGCCACCATTAACCAGACGTTTTCAATTGGTGAGAGGTCTGGAGAATGTGCTGGCCACGGCAGCAGTCGAACATTTTCTGTATCCAAAAAGGTCCGTACAGGACCTGCACATGCGGTCGTGCATTATCCTGCTGAAACGTACGGTTTCGCAGGGATCGAATGAAGCGTAGAAAAAAATGGTTCAAATGGCTCTGAGCACTATGGGACTCAACATCTTAGGTCATAAGTCCCCTAGAACTTAGAACTACTTAAACCTAACTAATCTAAGGACATCACACACACCCATGCCCGAGGCAGGATTCGAACCTGCGACCGTAGCAGCCCCGCGGTTCCGGACTGCAGCGCCAGAACCGCACGGCCACCGCGGCTGGCTGAAGCATAGAGCCACGGGTCGTAACACATCTGAAATGTCCACTGTCCAAAGTGCCGTCAATGCGAACAAGAGGTGACCGAGACGTGTAACCAATGACACCCCATACCATCACGCCGGGTGATACGCCAGTATGGCGATGACGAAAACACGCTTCCAATGTGCGTTCACCGCGATGTCGCCAAACACAGATGCGACCATCATGGCCCTGTAAACAGAACCTGGATTCATCCGAAAAAATGACGTTCTGCCATTCGTGCACTCAGGTTCGTCGTTGAGTACACCATCGCAGACGCTCCTGTCTGTGATGCAGCGTCAAGGGTAACCGCAGACATGGTCTCCGAGCTGATAGTCCATGCTGCTGCATACGTCGTCGAACTGTTCGTGCAGATGGTTGTTGTCTTGCAAACGTCCCCATCTGTTGACTCAGGGATCGAGACGTGGCTGCACGATCCGTTACAGCCATGCGGATAAGATGCCTGTCATCTCGACTGCTAGTGATGTGAGGCCGTTGGGATCCAGCACGGCGTTCCGTATTACCCCACCTGAACCCACCGATTCCATATTCTGCTAACAGTCATTGGATCTCGACCAACGCGAGCAGCAATGTCGCGATACGATAAACCGAAATCGCGATAGACTAGAATCCGACCTTTATCAAAGTCGGAAACGTGATGGTACGCATTTCTCCTCCTAACACGAGGCATCACAACAACGTTTCACCAGGCAACGCCGGTCAACTGCTGTTTGTGTATGAGAAATCGGTTGGAAACTTTCCTCATGTCAGCTCGTCAATGCGAAGCCAACCTTGTGTGAATGCTGTTAAAAGCTAATCATTTGCATATCACAGCATCTTCTTCCTGTCGGTTAAATTTTGCGTCTGTAGCACGTCATCTTCATGGTGTAGCAATTTTAATGGCCAGTAGTGTATTATATACTTTCGTTGCCGGTCGGAGTGGCCGTGCGGTTCTAGGCGCTCCAGTCTGGAACCGAGCGACCGCTACGGTCGCAGGTTCGAATCCTGCCTCGGGCATGGATGCGTGTGATGTATTTAGGTTAGTTAGGTTTAATTAGTTCTAAGTTCTAGGCGACTGATGACCTCAGAAGTTAAGTCCCATAGTGCTCAGAGCCATTTGCACCATTTTTTTTACTTAGTTAACAACAAAATGAGCACATGTAAGTAATGAAATGTACACAGATTAACAGCGTGATGGCCCACCTTTAGAACCCAATACAGCAGCGGTCCAGCATGGCATGGATAGAAATCTCCCGTTACGTTTCCGGTGGTATCTGGCCCCAGATGTCCACGCACAGGTGCCATGATTATCGTAAATTACGAATCTGTGGTCCGTGGACACAGATCTGAGGCCTACAGCTTCCCAAATGTGTTCTTTCGGGTTCAGCTCTGGCGAATTTGGCAGTCAAGATATAAGCATAGATTCACTGTCATGCTCCTCAGACCACATTAGCAAGATTAAGTGCTTGTGACACGAGCAGTTTTGCTGTTGAAAGATCGCATCGACGTTGGGAACACATCAGGTATGATTTGGAGGCAGGTGGTCCGCAATAATGTTCACGTTGTCCGCAGCCATCATTGTGACTTCATATACTGTAACAGGTCCCATGGAAGCCCAGGCGTATGTCGCCGTAGCGTAATACAGCCTCGCCTTACATTTTTCGACCAATTGTTCCCCAGGAGGACGGCGTATTCGGGCACGACAGTCCATCTGGTCTAACAACAAACGAGACTCGTCCGAACAGGCAACAAGTTTCCATTGATCCACAGTGCAATTCCGATGATCCTGTGCTCAGGGCAAGCGTAATAACGAAGTCGTTAGGTCAAAATGGGAGGACCTAAATCTAAATACATATTCCGCGATCCTCTATACGATGCGTGGCAGCGAGTACCACGTACCACTTCTTGTCATTTTGCTTCCTATTCCACTCGCAAACAGAGCAAGGGCAAAACCACTGTCTATAAACCTCCGTGCGAGCCCCAATTTCCCTTATCTTCGTGGTCCTTATGTGAAATGTAGTATGGCGGTAGTAGAATCGTGTTGCAGTTGGTCTCAAATACCGGTTCTCTAAATTTCCTTAATAGTGCTTCGCCAAAAGATAGTCTTCTTCCTTCCAGGTTCCACGAAGCATCTCCGTAATACACGCGTGCATATCGAACCTCTCTGTAGCAAATCTAACAGCACGATGCTGAACTGCTTCGATGTCTTCCTTTAATCCAACATATTAAGGACCCCTAGCACTCGACCTTAACTCAAGAGTGATTCGCACTAGTGTTCCATCATATGCTGTCTCCTTTACATGTGATTCTACCAATAAACCGAAGTCGACCATTCCCCTTCCGTCCCGGCTGCTGTGACCGAGCGATTCTAGGCGTTTCAGTCCGCAACCGCGTTGCTGCTATGGTCGCAGGTTCGAATCCTGCCTCGGGCATAGATGTGTGTGATGTCCTTAGGTTAGTTAGGTTTAAGTAGTTCTGAGTCTAGAGGACATATGACCTCAGATGTTAAGTCCCATAGTGCTTAGAGCCGTTTGAACCACCCCTTCCGTACCACCAACCTGACGTGCTCGTTCCATTTCACATCTCTTTGCAGCGTTGCGCCTAGATATTAAATCGATGTGACTATCAACCAGCAGACTACTAATGCCATGTTCGAACGTCACAGGACTGTTTTCTCTACTCACTCTCATTAATTAAGTCATCCTGTATACTCCAACAATTGCTCAACGACGACACATTCCCGTACGTCACAGCGTCATCAGTTCTTTATTTACACTGCATGACAATTGCTAACGAACAGAGACATAGTTGGACAGGAATAGTCACAGGCAGTGTTGGCCGACTCCTCGATTTCATGAGCTCTAGACCCCACCCCCATGAACCATGGACCTTGCCGTTGGTGGGGAGGCTTGCGTGCTTCAGCGATACAGATGGTCGTACCGTATGTGCATCCACAACGGAGGGTATCTGTGGAGAGGCCAGACAAACGTGTGGTTCCTGAAGAGGGGCAGCAGCCTTTTCAGTAGTTGCAGGGGCAACAATCTGGATGATTGACTGATCTAGCCTGGTAACACTAACCGAAACGGCCTTGCTGTGCTGGTACTGCGAACGGCTGAAAGCAAGGGGAAATTACAGCCGTAATTTTTCCCGAGGGCATGCAGCTTTACTGTATGGTTAAATGATGATGGCGTCCGCTTGGGTAAAATATTCTGCAGGCAAAATAGTCCCCCATTCGGATCTCCGGGCGGGGACTAATCAAGAGTACGTCGTTATCAGGAGAAAGAAAACTGGCGTTCTACGAATCGGAGCTTGGAATGTGAGATCCCTTAATCGGGCAGGTAGGTTAGAAAATTTAAAAAGGGAAATGGAAACGTTAAAGGTAGACGAAAATTTAATAGTCATGGGTGACTGGAATTCGAGAGTAGGAAAAGGAAGAGAAGGGAACACAGTAGGTGAATATGGATTGGCGGTAAGAAATGAAAGAGGAAGCCGTCTGGTAGAATTTTGCACAGAGCACAACATAATCATAGCTAACAATTGGTTCAAGAATCATAAAAGAAGGTTGTATACATGGAAGAATCCTGGAGATACTAAAAGGCATCAGATAGATTATATAATGGTAAGACAGAGATTTAGGAACCAGGTTTTAAATTGTAAGACATTTCCAGGGGCAGATGTGGACTCTGACCACAATCTATTGGTTATGAAATGTAGATTAAAACTGAAGAAACTACAAAAAGTGGGAATTTAAGGAGATGGGACCTGGATAAACTGACTAAACCAGAGGTTGTAGAGAGTTTCTGGGAGAGCATAAGGGAAAAATTGACAGGAATGGGGAAAAGAAATACAGTAGAAGAAGAAGGTAGCTCTGAGGGATGAAGTAGTGAAGGCAGCAGACGATCAAGTAGGTAAAAAGACGAGGGCTAATAGAAATCCTTGGGTAACAGAAGAAATATTGAATTTAATTGATGAAAGGAGAAAATATAAAAATGCAGTAAATGAAGCAGGCGAAAAGGAATACAAACGTCTCAAAAATGAGATCAACAGGAAGTGCAAAATGGCTAAGCAGGGATGGCTAGAGGACAAATGTAAGGATGTAGAGGCTTATCTCACTAGGAGTAAGGCCTACAGGAAAATTAAAGAGACATTTGGAGAAAAAAGAAGCACTTGTATGAATATCAAGAGCTCAGATGGAAACCCAGTTCTAAGCAAAGAAGGGAAGGCAGAAAGGTGGAAGGAGTATATAGAGGGTTTATACAAGGGCGATGTACTTGAGGACAATATTATGGAAATGGAAGAGAATGTAGAAATAAGGCCCCGGGAGTAGACAACATTCCATTGGAACTACTGACGGCCTTGGGAGAGCCAGTCATGACAAAACTCTATCATCTGGTGAGCAAGATGTATGAGACAGGCGAAATACCCTCAGACTTCAAGAAGAATATAATAATTCCAATCCCAAAGAAAGCAGGTGTTGACAGATGTGAAAATTACCGAACTATCAGTTTAATAAGTCACGGCTGCAAAATACTAACACGCATTCTTTATATACGAATGGAAAAACTGGTAGAAGCGGACCTCGGGAAAGATCAGTTTGGATTCCGTAGAGATGTTGGAACACGTCAGGCAATACTGACCTTACGACTTATCTTAGAAGAAAGATTAAGAAAAGGCAAACCTACGTTTCTAGCATTTGTAGACTTAGAGAAAGCGTTTGACAATGTTAAGTGGAGTACTCTCTTTCAAATTCTGAAGGTGGCAGGGGTAAAATACAGGGAGCGAAATATTTGCAATTTCTACAGAGACCAGATGGCAGTTATAAGAGTCGAGGGGCATGAAAGGGAAGCATGGTTGGGAAGGGAGTGAGACAGGGTTGTAGCCTCTCCCCGATGTTATTCAATCTGTATATTGAGCAAGCAATAAACGAAACAAAAGAAAAATTCGGAGTAGGTATTAAAATCCATGGAGAAGAAATAAAAACTTCGATGTTCGCCAATGAGATTGTAATTCTATCGGAGACAGCGAAGGACTTGGGAGAGCAGGTGAACGGAATGGAAAGTGTCTTGAAAGGAGGATATAAGATGAACATCAACAAAAGCAAAACGAGGATAATGGAATGTAGTCGAATGAAGTCGGGTGATGCTGAGGGAATTAGATTAGGAAATGACACACTTAATGTAGTAAAGGAGTTTTGTTATTTGGGGAGCAAAATAACTGATGATGGTCGCAGTAGAGAAGATATAAAATGTAGACTCGCAATGGCAAGGAAAGCGTTTCTGAAGAAGAGAAGTTTGTTAACATTGAGTATAGATTTAAGTGTCTGGAAGTCGTTTCTGAAAGTATTTGTATGGAGTGTAGCCATGTATGGAAGTGAAACATGGACGGTAAATGGTTTGGACAAGAAGAGAATAGAAGTTTTCGAAATGTTGTGCTACAGAAGAATGTTGAAGATTAGATGGGTAGATCACATAACTAATGAGGTATTGAATAGAATTGGGGAGAAGAGAAGTTTGTGGCACAACTTGACTAGAAGAAGGGATCGGTTGGTAGGACATGTTCTGAGGCATCAAGGGGTCTCAATTTAGTATTGGAGGGCAGCGTGGAGGGTAAAAATCGTAGAGGGGGACCAAGAGATGAATACAGTAAGCAGATTCAGAAGGATGTAGGTTGTAGTAAGTGCTGAGAGATGAAGAAGCTTGCACAGGATAGAGTAGCATGGAGAGCTGCATCAAACCAGTCTCAGGACTGAAGACCACAACAACAACAACTGATCATTGCAATTTCATTGGCCACTCCTCACTCGCGTTTATCACTACGGTGCAAAATACTGTTTAATGATAGGGATTTCCAAACGTTTGCTCCCTACCAGGTGCTTGGAAATATTTTCTGTCTTGGGAAAAGTCACTCGACCTTGAGCCAACTTTTCAGAACCCGTCCACAACCTATTTAGGAGAATTAGAAAAAGTTCATGACATCAACACCGCACTAGAGAAATTTCCTTCCTCCAGATACCGACTCTGGCATACCTAATAACCACAGGATGAGCACACAGGCGTGGCCATGCTAGAAGAATCACCTAATCTCAGTTGCAAGTGCCTGTCCAAAGGCTTGATGTTCAGTATTTCATATGACTGCTGACCGAATTTAAAAGTTTAAACTGTTGTGTTGGAAAATTCCTAAGCAGAATTCCACGGGAGCGTATTTTCGATTTTTGAAGCCTTTCATAACTAGAGTTTTCGTCCTATACCATACACATCAAATTTTTAACACACTAACTCATTTGTAAAATAATCAGACGCCAATTCTTTAAGGAATTCTTGGTGCAGTGGGGGGGGGGGGGGGGGAGAGAGATTTACTGGTCCACAGCTACTCTCCACAAGACGCCTTACGGTATGTGGCGGAGGGTACCTCTGCTGCCACTCTTATTTCCTCCCCACCCTGTTCCATTCACAAATGGTGTGCAGGAAGAACGACTGTGGGTGAGCTCCTCTAAGATGTCTAATTTCTCTAATTGTCTCGTCGCTGCCATTCTGCGAGATGTATGTGGGAAGAAGTAATATGTTCCCTGGCTCTTCTTGGAATGTATGTTCTCAGAACACTAACACTAAACTTCTCCGCTATGCACAACGCCACTCTTACAGCGTCTGCTACTTTGTTCTACGAGCATATCTGTAACACTCTCGTCCTTACTAATTGACTGCCAGATGAAATGAGTCGTTTTTGGGTCTTCTCTGTCTCCTCTGTTAATTCTACCAGCTAAGGATTACAAATAGACGAGCATGACGAGCAGTACTCAGCAATTAATCGAACAAGTGTACTGCAAGCCACTTCTTCCGTGGATACATTACCTTTTCTTAGTTTTCGTGCAGTGAGTTTGTCTGGAACCTTCTGATGGTAAGGTGTCAACATACGCAAAAAAAAAAAAAAAAAAAAAAAGCCACCGCTCAGAAATTCGTGTGACATGGAAAGTTGGTTAATGATGTCATATTGACAAATTTGGTGCCAATGTGGTATCATTAACCTACTTTCCACGTCACATGAACTTGTGAGCTATGGCCTAAGCTTCGTCTGTGTGGACACGTTGCCGTGTGAAACGTCGTCGACCCCGAGGGTGACGTCTCAGACCGCCACGTTTTAGCGCCGTTACAGAGTAAGTTTTTATGCACCTTCTAGCCAAATTTCAGATTTATGCGTCGCAATGGGAAGAAATTACGGGGTTTCGAAAAAGCGATCCTTTAATTCTGTTGCGCAGTGCAGTCCTACATGCTCTTTCAAATTTAGGTCGCTCCACAGGGCTGCTCGTAAGTATTTTGCCACAGTTGGCGTCTCTAGTGTTGTTTCGCCAGTATTTTTACCGAACAGTACTGGCTCTCTCCACCTAAATATGCGTAATATGTTAGATTTATTTACGTTGAGGGTCAAATGCCAGTCCCTGGGCCTAACGTCTATGCTCACAAAATATTCCTGAATTTTCAAATAGTTTTTCCGTTTTTTTGCGCCACTGTTTTACTGAAGACAACAGTAGCGCCAACGGTAGCCCCATGGGGCGTCCGATAGATCATTTGAAGAGTAGAAATAGAAAATGTTCTAAGTGTCATTTTCTCACAAGAAGCGTTTTCGGTGGTATTCGTTCTCGGTTCAAATGGTTCAAATGGCTCTGAGCACTATGGGACTCAACTGCTGAGGTCATTAGTCCCCTAGAACTTAGAACTAGTTAAACCTAACTAACCTAAGGACATCACAAACATCCATGCCCGAGGCAGGATTCGAACCTGCGACCGTAGCGGTCTTGCGGTTCCAGACTGCAGCGCCTTTAACCGCACGGCCACTTCGGCCGGCTACGTTCTCGGTACTCTGTTGCATGTTCCTTTATTTGATCCCCTGATGATGATCCTTACTTCTTGCTGGAACACTCTTCATAAGGACGTATCACTCGCTGAGATGCTTCATGGTACAAAGATCCTCCTTTCCCTCACTGCACCTCATAGACAGCGAAGAAGCATCATCACAGATTTAGGATGCAGAAAGCGATATTTAGACGCTGATGTGACATTATCCTATTCGGAGGTGTGTCACGAGAAGAACGAATGGTATCTTGCGACTGTGGTCTACAGACTAGGACATGCCACATATGTCACACTGATTGCAGATGGGGATACCCACTGTAAACGTATGGATCATATCTGACCATGGTTTGATGCCCTTTCTCATTATCACTTTCAGTTTTAAGGGAAGGGGGAGTCGCAGAACAGCAGCAGTCTGCCAGCGCTGATGCTTTGCCACCAGACCCTATGGAGTTTGAGCCCAAATGGGACATAGCAGAGATCAGCGTGGAGGTGGACCACATCCCCCCATTTTAATACCTGCAGAATAAAAAGAGGTTTCACCTCTCTCTCGTGATGGGGGAGGGAGGAAGAATGTCACAACCTCTAGTACATAATCTATCAGCCTCAGGCAATAATTGGGACTGCATATGCAGCAGGCGAAACTGTGTCAACAGTAATCTGGCGACCCTCCACGGAGGTTGCCAGTGCCAAGGGAGTAAGTTGTGCATCACTTGTCACATGCAGACAGTTGTGCAGACAGGTGGTATCACTCGATGTCAGCAGCCCACAGTATGGAGCCATGGTACCACTCTGCACTATTACATAAGTCACGTCCCACAGCCTAGTTGGCAATCAGTTCTGAATTGCTGTTCCTGACTACATTTCTGAGCCAAGAGAGGTATTCCAGCGCAAGATTGCAAGTGACTACACAACTCTCCCTGACAGTTTCAGCCAAATCTTACATTGGACGAAGAGGGACACTCTTCGACACTGTTTACAGCAAGACAGAGATTGCTTGTAAAACTGGACTTAGTCACTGATAGAACTATTATGAACTTGCATTGTACTCTGGACATGAAGTTGAGTATTTGCGTTCTTGCAATAAAGTATATCTTCAGAATACTGCACTTAAGAAAAAGCTAAATGCGAAATGATGTGAACAAATTTACAGCATTGTGTGCTGTGTAGAGAAGAACAAGTATATCTGAGGCAATTTCGCCGCGCGGAGTGGCCGCGCGGTTTGAGGCGTCATGTCACGGACTGCGCGGCCACTCCCGCCGGAGGTTCGAGTCCTTCCTCGGGCATGGATGTGTGTGTCTTGTTCTTAACATAAGTTAAAGTAGTGTATAAGTCTAGGGACCGATGGTCTAAGCAGTTTGGTCCCTTAGGACTTCACACATTTGAACATTTGAGGCAATTTCCTGCGGTCAATAACAGCCCTGAAATGGAGTGGCTTGCCCAGAGTCCTGCTCTGACCCCAAAGGAACACCTTTCGGAAGGTTTAGAGCGTCGACTTAGCTCCAGACCTTCCTTGGTTCCGGCTCTTGAGGTAGAATGAGCTGTCATTCCTACACACTACACACTACACACACACACCTAGAAACCTCATTGAAAGTATCCCAGCCTTCAAGCCACCAAAAAGGCGAAGAGTGAACTCATCCCACATTAATATCGTCTAACAGGTGTCCAGATACCTTTGATCTGATAATGTATTATATGTTTATCATGCAATTACCAGCTTGAATTTATCCTTGATTTTAATTTCCTGTTCAAATGTCAGTGAATTTGAAATGTTGTCATTGTATGGCAATACGTTATTTAAAGCATTCAACAGCTGAGTAACAGTTCTGTAAATACAGTGCCCCGTCTGTTTACAAATGGGCAGTGGTAAAAACAATAACATATTTTAAAGAAAAATTTCATCATGGTAGACGTTTTAATAACATAACGTATAAAATTAGTTCTTTATTTTACCTGTCCTAGCAATACTGTTTCTTACCCGCTCAGAGAGCGGTATAACCGTGGGTGTTAAGCGCCTCTTCGGGGACGGAGTGGTGAGCCGGCCGTGGATCAAATCCTCCTGGCGGATTAACAATGAGGTTCGGTGTGCCGGTCAGCACGTATGTTGTTTTTAGGTAGTTTCCCACATCCCACTATAGTCTATTCACCGAGAGTTGGGATAGAACAAACAGTTTCACGTGACTGACCACCACTCGTTCGTGTGAAAGCAGTGAGGTCGAAAATCCTTCGTGTACGCTGTGGAATGGCCGGCGGGCTGACGGCACAGCGAAGCGTCGCTCGTAAGAAACCCCTTACTGTGAACTTCACTTACAATGTAATGAAAGAAAGCGTAAAAAACCGACAAGAGCCATAGCAGAGCCAAGCACAGACAATTTTAAAAACAATACCAGTTACAATAATGTTAAAGAAACGATGAAACTAATTTCATTCTGTCGACCTCGAGCTATTTTCATTCAGGTTTCTAACAAAACGCTCTTCTCTCTCTCTCTCTCTCTCTCTCTCTCTCTCTCTCTCTCTCTCTCCTATAACGCAGTCTAATTTCCACATTTCAATTCCTTCCACCACATGGAGGACACATACGTTCCACTCCCCTGCAGTTACTGTTCTTACAGCTTGTTCCAGTAGTTACAAATTAAACTTCCGATATTTTGTATGTACTGTTTTTTACTGCAACATAAACTTTGATTGTGAACCAGACTAACTCTATCGCGTTTAGCTCGCAATGGAACGGAGGAATTTGAAGAACAGTTTTCCTGCTTCTTTAGCCATTTCATCTGCGCGTAATAGTAGTGTTCCATTCTGTTTTCTTTAACGATTTCTAGAAGTTTTTTCTCCAACACACTATCTTCAAAGTGAAATTTTTATATTTTAACCATTCTGATACCTCTTGCTTATCGGAATTCGCAATTAGGAACCTTTTCTTTTCAAAGGGAATGGTATGGCGCGTTACGAAGAACAATAACTGTGTTTTCCAGAAGCCGAATAAGAACATTTTTAAATCACTTCTCAAACGCACCGGCGCACGTCTCGTGATAATCACCACTCTTCTCGGGTTCGAAATCCACAAATAGCCTTCGGCGAACCTGCTTTGCTCCCAATGTGTGTGACAATCAGGCATTTACTTTTACCCGGTGAGCCCTTGTTTCCTATGGATAATCCGGACAGAAACACTTGTTTACAGGATTTTATGGCGTTATCTATCAAGGTGTTATTCGGCTATGTATTATATACAACCATGGCTCGTGAAAATAGTAAAAGGGTCTTTCTTCATCTCTCAACAATTTAATGGTTCGTAGATAAAGCCGCCTCCATAAAATGATGTCATCCCTGTCTATTAGCTTGCTACCGCGTACACGCCGAACAAATTTGAAACGCATTTCTTTTAATAATTTTCGAAATGTAGTTCTCCGAAAATTGTCCAAATTCGGATCATCGTTCATGGCAGTTCATTACGAAAAAAAAATTCAAAGAGTCTGTTAGCCATTGTAATGTTGTTGCATTAATTTGTTATGAAAGCGGTGCTGATAGACAATAAAAGCGGGTTAAAAGCTGTGAGCTGTCTGGGGAAGTTAACCTTGCATTACTGAGCAACTGTTTCACCAGGTATCCAGTCTAGCTTACCAAATTCCCAACCAGACTAACATTAATTATTATCTTATAATAGTCATATAGTCATACGACAACCGGTGATATATATATATATATATATATAAAAGAGAATTTAAATAAAAAGAAATAAATCAGTTTATATTTGGAAATTTATTTTAACATTGATCATTGAAATTTCAGCATATTAAACTTGAGTCATAACTAAGCTGGTGCCTTATTTAGGACTGTGAAAATGTGAGTTTGTAATCTTACGGAACACATCAAATATGGAGCCAAGAATGGGAGACTGCATACAACACTGCATTCATAAAATAACACACGAAGAACGTTGAAACATATGCAAGAGGAAATTAACCACAACCAACCAATTCAATTTTCACCCAAAGAAGTTACGTTCGTAGCGCAATCCTGTCCGTCATGTAATTACCACACACTGGTATACTAAATTCATACTAACTCTCTGTGAAATCTTCCCGAAAAGAATAGCTGAGGGCTACTTTGATGCTTACACCACATGCTTCACGTGGTCAATTTGGTTTACACAATAATTTTGATAATTAAAATAAATTACATCGAAACCCAATTTACTAAAGAAAAACCTCGAACTGGTTACTATCGTCTTACTATTAACCTGATGGGTCAAACAATTGTATAAGCACGTGGTACTGGTCTCACAAAGTACACCCCACGTGGGTTGAACATAAAGAAAAGTTGTTATATTGAAAAATATTGTCAAGACGAGACGTTATAATCTCACCCACATTCGCATTTAAGATTGATGATCTTAGTTAGAGTTACTGATCAACACGTGGTTCCACTTTACTCACAAAGTAGTGACAAAGCAACTACCGGAAGATATTCTGAACTTCACACGGGAATTACACTGCGTTGCAATTTAAGATAACATTAGACATTTTAGAGCTAAACCTGAAATAAAGGTGATTAAATTTTCAGTTAGGCTGAACTTAAGAAATCCATTGCCCTACGGACTTAGCAGACATGCGCTTAGCCGGAGATCTTACCACTTCAGACGCTCGCCGCGGACAGACTGACCTGGGCTCCTACCAAGGGTGCTTCCGTATACAAAACGGAAGTGACCAGAGAGGCAGCTTCCTATACCAACATGACAAGGGACGGACAGGACCATACTAAGAATAGAAACCTCTTTGCTTCTAGAAAGCGTAGCTACCTGTTCCGACGTTGGTCCTACTGTTCTCTAGCAGACAGTCTTGTCTGCTACCATCAAGCATGCAACTAGAAATACATTTGCTCATTCATTCTTTCACACAGAAGGGAAGGGGGATGACAGTATCTTATCATATCCAGTGTATAAAAGAAAGCGTATGTAGGTTCCGTATGAGACTGTGTGACATGAATTACATATAAACTGTGTTTTAAAGTGTAGTAGTGTGACAGATCGTTCTTGTTTATGTGTAAAAGTAATACGTTTCACTGCTCAGTCTCCTCCCAGATAGTCAGAAACACCACAGTAAATTTAGAAGAGGAATTTATGCCGTAAATGACAACAGATTTAAGAAATTAACATGAAAGGAATCCAACAGAGACCTTTCACCATGTATTGACTTATCACATTATGTGCTGACGAACGATCAACACGTGTAGATGCAGCTGTTTTCAATACAGTATCAGTCATTGACTGCTGTCGCCCGGGGTAGCCGCGCAGTCTAAGGCGCCTTGACACGGTTCGCGCGGCTTCCGCCGTCGGAGGTTCGAATCCTCTCTCGGGCATAGGTGTGTGTGTTGTCCTTAGCGTAAGTTAGTTTGAGTTATTTTAAGCAGTGTGTAAGCCTAGGGACCGATGGCCTTGGCACTTTGGTGCCATACGAACTTAGCACAAATTTCCATTGACTGCTCTGGATACCACAGTTCCGTTTCATACTCACGAAGTACCATGTGTTTCTCTGTAGAACTTGATGATTTCTTCTTTGATCGCTAGTTCGGTGGACTCGAACTGACATGTCAACTTTGCTCGCTGTATCCACGGAGGATGACGTAACAAGTTTACTCGTCCCTGATTCTAATGGGAGAAAAAAGAATAGCTATCGGCTGATCACAGAAACAGTGAAAGCTGAATGTGATCATGAACACTGATACACTAACAATCAAAATGTCTTTCAAACGTGATGATCTTCACAGTCAGATTCTAAGATCACACTCCACCGCCTTACACTCGCAGCGGCTGCGGCCACACTGAGCTAGTGCTCCCTATGTTGTTCACCCCTCGATGGCAGCGCTGTCATCGCGCGCCCCGATATGTCTCTCTCGTTTCGGTGAATGGACTACAGGTAAATACCGGACTGGTACCCAAGTCCCTCCTCAGTTACACGATTGGCTAACATTTACAACACTTTCGCTCCCTTTCACATTAGTAACACTACACGCGGACAGTTGGGCTACACATATTCAGTCCAAGGGGAGCAACTGGATGGCGGCCACCCATTAACCATGCCATATCCGTTCCTAAACGTAAAAGGAAAAGGTATCAGTCTCGTTTGTTGTATTTTCTTCACAGGGTCGTTTAAGGAATATATTAGCTTCTTGTCGGCAATGATAGCCCGTTATGTCCAGATGGAAGTTCTAAAGCATTGGTTTTGTGGCTCACACTTAAGCCGTCGGCACACGGACCGTGCATCCGAACGTTGAGCGTGCCGAGTTTCTGACGTCGTAGCATGGAATAGCACGTTCGGGAGTCTTTCCGAACGTGCAGAGCAACATCTAGTATGTCAGATATTGACAAACTGCCTATTGGCTTCTGTCTCGGGTTCTTCGGCCGACTTTCATCTAATGATTTTACCGACGTTTCGCTAGCAGGAGTGGCTGGCATTGTCAAATCTTCACCCTCCATTGTCGGTGGTGGAGCCGAGCTCGCGGCCGCAGACTATATGTGCCTGGCGCACCAACGTTCGAGGGCTTCTCCGCGGTCATTTCCGGTGCGGTTCTCCTCTTGCTATCTGCGACGGTCGTTCGCTGAAGTGCGGGAAGCGAGGATCCGTTTACCTTAACGCTTTCCTCTTTCTTGTTGAAACTGTTCGCGTGTTTTTGTATTTCTACTGCTTCTCTGAATAAGCGCGTGTGATAGTGCTTCTCTACAGCCAGAACTTCCGTGTCGGCGAATTTTATTACGTGGTCGGTCTCACTCAGTGCGTGCTCTGCCACGGTCGATTTCATATATTCTGAGCGTTGACCAATCAGGTGGCACAACGCCACCTACGTCACACGCACGCCATCTCCTTCAGCACGGAGTTGTGAGGCGCCATGTTGGCATTCATTTCAAGCTTATAGGTATATATGCCGTTTCTGAGCACCAGCAAATTGAGAATCACTCTAAGACAGGTTGTTAATTGTGTGATTCGTTGCAGTAAAATAATGGGAAACATCATATTCGTGGGAAAAGTATTACTGTAACTTGCGTCTTATGAGATTATGCCATTTGGAGGCCACAACACACTGAAGATCTACCAAAAACGCATTGTTCTTGGTACAATTTGTTATAATTAAATTTTAATTAGTAACATAACTACGATTAAACCGCGTAGCAAGTAGCAACATGCTAATAATTGCTTCACTGTACGGATTATCTGTTCAGCGTAGCCGGCACGGTAGCTCAGCGTGTTCGGTCAGAGGGTTAGCTATCCTCTGTAATAAAAAAACTGAGTTCATCGATCAACAACGAACTTAAACGGATGTCTTATGACGTCTGCCCCGAGCAGATTCAACGAACAAAAGCAAACAAAATGAAATTGCACAAAAAAAAGCGTAGTGAATAGTGTGACTGACTCCTAAACAAGCTGAAGATGATGGAGGTTCGCGTCTCCCCCGTCCAAAAATTTTTTCCCCAACGTTCGCGTCTTTAATAGGTTCTGACGCTTTATGATTAGTTTAATGTAAGTATATACTGTAATATTTGATGTTATTTAAATATAAGTTCATCTTTTTTGAGCAGTAAGTTTATTCGATTGGCTTAATCTACAGGACAGCTTGTGCTACTTGCATAAAGATATTTTCCTCCTTTTTCGCTCACCTTTCGTAATTCACATGCTGCAAAGATTCTGCTACTGGGTAGGAACAGTGATCAAGTAAGGATGACCTGGGGGTTTTACTAATATGTGGGTATGATGAAATAATGTTTATCTTATGTGGAGAACTATGGCAAATTTACCGAGCGAGGTGGCGCGGTGGTTAGCACACTGGACACGCATTCGGTAGGATGACGGTTCAATCCCGCGTCCAGCCATCCTGATTTAGGTTTTCCGTGATTTCCCTAAATCGATTCAGGCAAATGCCGGGATGGTTCCTTAGAAAGGGCACGGCCGATTTCCTTCCCCATCCTTCTCTAATCCGAGCTTGTGCTCCGTCTCTAATGACCTCGTTGTCGACGGGACGTTAAACAGTAATCTCCTCCTCCTATGGCAAATTTGGATCGCGCTCTTTGTAATGGAACGTTTGTAAGCCTGTGTGCTTATTGATTGGACATGGTACTTTCCTTTTCGTCTTGAAACATGTACATGGATATTGAAGTTTTTATTTGTGTATATTACACATAGAACAATGTGACTAGCATATGTACAATGGAGGAAATGTGCGTTTTAATAGAGCTAACGTGGGAATTTTACGTGCGCCCGTTTAAGCCGTCGGCACACGGACCGTGCAATTGAACGTTGAGCATTGGGCGTGCCGAGTTTCTGACGTCATAGCGTGGAACAGCACGTTGGGGAGTCTCTCCGAACGTGCAGGGCAATATCTGGCATGTCAGATATTCTGAGCGTGCATCTGAGCGTTGACCAATGGAGTGGCACAACGCCACTTACGTCACATGCACGCCGTCTCCCTTCAGTACAGAGTTGTGAGGCGCCATATTGGCATTCATTTCAAGCCTATATGTATATGTGCCGTTTCTGAGCACCAGCAAATTGAAAGTCACTGGAAAACCCGTTGTTAACTGTGTGATTCGTTCCTATAAAGTAATGAGAAACATCATATTCGTGGCTAAAGAATTATTGTAACTTGCGTATTATGAGAGTATGCTATTTGAAGGCAGCGACACACTGAAGATCCACCCAAAACGCATTGTTCTTGGTACAATTTGTTATAATTAAATTTCAGTTAGTAACATATCTACGATTAAGGTTTTCAGCAAGTGCTAAGATGGTATGATAGAGTATCAATAGTGTGTTTTTGGGTTAGCGAAGTGAGTAGCGTCACTAATCTCTATGAAGTAGCATGTGTGGGCTGTGGTTTGCAACTCGACACTTCCAATATTTTTCCTACCATTTGCGTTGTTATTAAGTTCTGATACTTCATTACTAGTTTAATATAAGTATATACTATTATATTTGATGTTATGTAAATATAAGTTCACCTTTTTTTGAGGGGAGACTGTTCGATTGCCTTAATCTATAGGACAGCTTGCGCTACTTGTATAAAGATATTTTGCTCCTTTTTCTTTTAAGCTTCGTAATTCACATGTTGCAAAGATTCTGCTACTGGGTAGGAACAGTGATCAAGTAAGGCTGACTTTGGGGTTTTACTAAAATGTGGGAATGATGAAATAATGTTTATGTTATGAGAAGAAGTATTACAAATTTGTATCGCACTGTTTGTAATGGAACTTTTATTGATTGGGCATGGTACTTTCCTTTTCGTGGGCGATGGAGTAAATGTGCATTTTAATAGAGCTAACGTGGGAATTTTACGCGCGCCCGTTTAGTAAACAGTATGATTTACGAACTAGAAACATCCCGCAACTGCCGCTGGACTGCGTTGTGATCGCGTATACCACGTTGGGGCCCACGTACCGTATGCACGAGTCGCATCATTTCTGAGGGTGCAGCACCACGTTGAACTTAGCATGCTCAACTTTGAGTTCGACAGCACTGCCCGTGTGCCGACGGCCTTAGGGTGCCTCCTTTTGAGGAGGATTAGTGGTACGTGTTGGTAAGCGACTGCCCGCCGTGAAGACGGTCCTGAGGAAGAGCTGGCGGTGGTCCGCAGTCTCTGTTCTGACCAGGCAGGCTTTCGGTGAGGGACGGGCAACGCACAGGTGTTTGGGGAGGGACCGTGCCCTGCCAGGGAAACAAAGGGCCATCGCTACAGGTAGCGTGCGCGGGCCCTGCGGCGGGACATGCCAGCGAACACAGGTGCGTGCGTACACACACACACACACACACACACACACACACACACACACACACACACACCTGTTCACAGTAAAGTCCGTTTTACACGACCGACTGTCGCTCAAAATCGACTATTCGTTGTGGGTGCGCATCACGTCGTTGCGTGTAAACCAGCCGTCAATCGTACCGACACGACTTGACAGTGCTCAGTTAACAGTGCCGAGGGTCGACTTCTAACATCCTGAGGACACTACAGACTGCACCTGCCCACAAACACTTACTTTTGTCTTCTTAACCTTACCTCTGTTTGGGAATTTAATTTTACGAATAATTTGCAGCTGTGATTGTATGTAATATACAGGTACTTCGAATAAAAACGTCTTTGTCGTAATTTTTTGGTGTTTTATTAAGTTACATGATGCATTGCAGCCGCTGTGAGTCCATCTTCAGGTGTTGTTGTTGTGGTCTTCAGTCCAGAGACTGGTTTGATGCAGCTCTCCAAGCTATTCTATCCCGTGCAAGCTTCTTCATCTCCCAGTACCTACTGCAACCTACATCCTTCAGAAACTGTTTAGTGTATTCATCTCTAGGTCTCCCTCTATGATTTTTACCCTCCACGCTGCCCTCCAATACTAAATTGGTGATCCCTTGATACCTCAGAACATGTCCTACCAACCGATCCCTTCTTCTAGTGAAGTTGTGTCACAAACTCCTCTTCTCCCCAATTCTATTCAATACCTCCTCATTAGTTATGTAATCTACCCATCTAATCTTCAGCATTCTTTGGTAGCACCACATTTCGAAAGCTTCTATTCTCTTCTTGTCCAAACTATTTATCGTCCATGTTTCACTTCTATACATAGCTACACTCCATACAAATACTTTCAGAAACGACTTCCTGACACTTAAATCTATACTCAATGTTAACAAATTTCTCTTCTTCAGAAATGCTTTCCTTGCCATTGCGAGTCTACATTTTATATCCTCTCTACTTCGACCATCATCAGTTATTTTGCTCCCCAAATAACAAAACTCATTTACTACATTAAGTGTGTCATTTCCTAATATAATTCCCTCAGCATCACCTGAGTGAATTCGACTACATTCTCTTATCCTCGTTTCGCTTTTGTTGATGTACATCTGATATCCTCCTATCAAGTCACTGTCCATTCCATTCAACTGCTCTTCCAAGTCCTTTTCTGTCTCTGACAGAATTACAATGTCTTCGGCGAACCTCAAAGTTTTTATTTCTTCTCCTATCAAGTCACTGTCCATTCCATTCAACTGCTCTTCCAAGTCCTTTGCTGTCTCTGACAGAATTACAATGTCATCGGCGAACCTCAAAGTTTTTATTTCTTCTCCATGGATTTTAATACCTACTCTGAACTTTTCTTTTGTTTCCTTTACTGCTTGCTCAATATACAGATTGAATAGCATCACGGATAGGCTACAACCCTGTCTCCTCCCTTCCTGACCACTGCTTCCCTTTCATGCCCCTCGACTCGTATAACTGCCATCTGGTTTCGGTACAAATTATAAATAGCCTTTCGCTCCCTGTATTTTACCCCTGCCATCTTCAGGTGTAAGTCGTTTAATACGTGATTTAAATTTGCTCTTGAGTGACGTGAAATGTTTTTTCCTGTTATGAGACTGTTAGATGTTAGGTTTCGTATTTCGTGAATCGAGTTTGTAAATGCGTAAGACACTGTGGGAAAAACGGTGAAAAACTTACCAAACAAACAACATTCACAATATACGAAACCTAAAATCTAGTTTTCTCATAAAAGGAAAACACATTACACCTCGCTCAAAAGCAAATTTAAATTATGTATTATACAATTTTCACTCGAAGATGCGCCCACAGGGTCCGAAATGCATCGTGTAATTTAGTAAAACACGAAAAAATTGTGAGTGAAGGCCGTTTGATTCGAACTACCTCTTTTATTTGTTAATATTTGCAGCTGTAGTTCTTCAGAATTGTTTTTCTGTACTAGTTATTTTGTTTTATTCATGTATTCTCGTTTATCCATGAGCGTTACAGTGTTAATTTTGTAGCTGTTGCTCCCCTTTCATGCAGTTCGTTTCTTTATTAACTTAATTGTTAGTGGTTCTTTGTTATTTTCCTTTTTGCATCCGTGGATGTTGTATATGTAGACTGAAGCGCCTAGAACTGCACGGCCACACCGACCGGCCTCTGAAAAAAAAAAGCACACTGTGATAAAAACAGAATACTTAACTTTGACTATCACACAGATGTGTCGCAAGCGAAGGGCGACATACGAAATAATCAGTCTTTGCAGTGATTGCTGATTTCAAATTGACAAACGTCTGTCCTGAACGCTATCGGAGTCGCTAATGTTGACGCTGCTCTCTAAGTGGGCTGTCACTGGTCGAGCGCGGCGCTTATGTCCTCTTCACCTAGGGACCGCTGCTGTCGCGTTGTCGTCCTGGAAGGAAGGGAGGTCGGTCAGCGTCCCCCCCCCCCTCCCCCCAAACCGATGGACCGTCGTCGCATACGGGGCACGACAACGGGAGGAGAGTGGACGCTCTGGTGAACCGGAAGCTGTGGCTGCAGAGGACATCAGACTTCTGGTCGTACCCCACAATCCAGCCTTCGCTCTGGTGGAAACGTCACCTGGACAACACCCAGAAGGGTGCACCTCCACCTCCTGAGGCCCGTATCCAGACATAGAAGGCATAGGCTCCTGCGACATGGGTGGGTCCGGCTCCATCAGTAGGAGGCGGAGGAGGCGAAGGCTCCCTCTGCATTGGGTCGTCCCGTGGTGCCGTGATGACACACAATGGCGGCCGCTATGGCCACGCTGTCGTCGGGATCCTTGAATCTGGGGGAAGAGTTAGAGAAGGATCACAGTACACATGACAGTGGCGAATTTGTTGTGACGTCGGCGCTGCAACCCGTCTGGGTCTGAAATGAGATACATGAAAGCGCCAAGCCGACGAAGGAGCCCATCCTCGTCGCCCAAATGGAGACCCATAATGGGGCCCCTTTCAAACTCTGTCAGGTGCTGATAATGCTGTCTCACATGAGCAACCGGGCATATCTGTACCCTCCACTCAACAGTTGACGCTGTTCACGCCCATTATATACTCTACCACGCTTTTTCTTTTTTTGGTAAGGGGGTAGCCCTTCCGCGCCCACACCGGCATGATGGCCACCACAAAAGGTCTACTGCCATCTCTGCACAGTGATTAGTGTTTACTAAGTGAGGTCTTCGCAGGGAGTGGGTACTGCGATGTTTGCGTACGTCTGTTTATGATTAATCATTAATATGCGCCCATCTGGAGACAGATTGGGTCGAAAGTTGAACGGAGGGTATTGGTTTCAAGGGCAGAGGAAAGAAAGTGCCAAAGCAAGAGCCAAGGGAAATATACCTCTGCGATAGTCGTATCGGGTTGTAAGAGCAGGAAAGAATTGCTTGTTACTTGCGAAAGATCGTGCAATGGTTAGGTAAGTTAGTGGTGGGTATCATGCAGGCGGATACCTTTGACGTGGCAAGGCGTTGTTACTCGGCGGCTGCAACTGAGTAACGGCCTTGTTTTCTCGAACAGCATCAGCATACATGTAAGAGTTTTCTTGATCATCGGTTAGGGCCCGATAAGTCATATACCGGATGCACAGTGTAGGGCAGTGCTGGCGGTTTGTTTGTGCGTTAGTGTGCGACTTCACTGGCTTCCCTATTGGTCGCCTGTTGGTCAGCTGTTGGTCAGCTGTGATAGCAGCTGGCATACCCAATCAGTATTGCTGAAGTGCAGAACCTCTCCGATGTTGTCGCTTGTGGTAACAATACTAAACGCGAACAACACTAATACAGTCTGGTGGCCGTTTTACGTGTCACAGACAATTACAATTCTAATCACTGATATATCGCTGATCGCTGATGGCGTGTATGTATACAAAGTTACAATGTCATCCGATCATGTCTTCTGACTGCTTCGCATTTTTTGTCAGACTGTGTATAAATGTGTTTCGTTTTATTATTATAAAACATCATCAGTGGTCTGGGATGAAACATATTTAAAATCTTGGTCAGATTTTAAGATCTAAAACAGATCTCTACAAAAGATATAGACGTGTAGTTTTTAGTTTCACATTTTCTTTCGTGATTTCTGTTAACATCTCGAAGTGCCGTCTGCTTGCACATTTCCCAGCTATTCTTGCGTGAGCGCCGGCTGATGTGGCCGAGCGGTTCCAGGCGCTTCAGCCTGTAACCGCGCTACCGCTAAGGTCGCAGGTTCGAATCCTACCTCGGACATGGATGTGTGTGATGTCCTTAGGTTATTTAGGTTTACGTAGTTCTAAGTCTAGGGGACTGATGACCTCAGATGTTAAGTTCCACAGTGCTTAAAGCCATTTTGAACCATTATCTAAGGACATGCTGAAATGTAACGGTTCCGAATTTTTATGTGAAATATCTTCAAGTTTTTAAATAAAACAACATTCTCCTAATAACATTCTACATCTGTAGTCTTCAAGTGTACATACACTACTGGCCATTAGAATTGCTACACCACGAAGATGACGTGCTACAGACGCGAAATTTAACCGACAGGAAGAAGATGCTGTGATATGCAAATGATTCGCTTTTCAAAGCATTCACACAGGGTTGGTGCCGGTGGCGACACCTACAACGTGCTGACATGATTTCTCATACACAAACAGCAGTTGACCGGCGTTGCCTGGTGAAACGTTGTTGTAATGCCTCGTGTAAGGAGGAGAAATGCGTACCATCACGTTTCCGACTTTGATAAAGGTCGGATTGTAGCCTATCGCGATTGCGGTTTATCGTATCGCGACATTGCTGTTCACATTGGTCGAGATCCAATGACTGTTAGCAGAATATAGAATCAGTGGGTTCAGGAGGGTAATACAGAACGCCGTGCTGGATCCCAACGGCCTCGTGTCACTAGCAGTCGAGATGACAGGCATCTTATCCACATGGCTGTAACGGATCGTGCAGCCACGTCTCGATCCCTGAGTCAACAGATGGGGACGTTTGCAAGACAACAACCATCTGCACGAACAGTTCGACGACCTTTGCAGCAGCACGGACTATCAGCTCGGAGACCATGGCTGCGGTTACCCTTGGCGCTGCGTCAAAGGCAGGAGCGCCTGCGATGGTGTACTCAACGACGAACCTGGGTGCACGAATGGCAAAACGTCATTTTTTCGGATGAAACCAGGTTCAGTTTACAGCATCATGATGGTCGCATCCGTGTTTGGCGACATCGCGGTGAACGCACATTGGAAGCGTGTATTCGTCACCCGGCGTGATGGTATGGGGTGCCATTGGTTACACGTCTCTGACACCTCTTGTTCGCATTGACGGCACTTTGAACACTGGACGTTACATTTCAGATGTGTTACGACCCGTAGCTCTACCCTTCATTCGATCCCTGGGAAACCCTACATTTCAGCAGGATAATGCACAATCGCATGTTGCAGGTCCTGTACGGGCCTTTCTCGATACAGAAAATGTTCGACTGCTGCCCTGGCCAGCACATTCTCCAGATCGCTCACCAATTGAAAACGTCTGGTCAGCGGTGACAAAGCAACTGGGTCATCACAATACACCAGGCACTACTCTTGATGAACTGTGGTATTGTGTTGAAGCTGCATGGGCAGCTGTACCTGTACACGCCATCCATGCTCTGTTTGACTCAATGCCCAGGCGTATCAAGGCCGTTATTACGGCCAGAGGTGGTTGTTCTGGGTACTGATTTCTTAGGATCTATGCACCCAAATTGCGTGAAAATGTAATCACATGTCAGTTGTAGTATAATATATTTGTCCAGTCGATACCCGTTTATCATCTGCATTTCTTCTTGGTGTAGCAATTTTAATTGCCAGTTGTGTATATATGCAGCCCTCTGCCGCTAGAGGGCTCTGGATTATAGCGTGTAAGATGACGGTGTGTACCGTAGGTACGTCTGTACGTGAGAAACATCGTTCTGTAATCGAGCTTCAAATTAGAAGAGCTCATCCACACTTGGAGCACCCTTTCCTTCAGCATGACAATGCCAGACCATACACGGCCGTTGCCTTCGGTTTAATGTCCTCGATCACCCTACATACAGTCGTGGTTCGGTCCCATGCGATTTTCGCTTGATTCCAAAACTTAGATAACACCTTCGATGACTTCGCTCTGATAGCGATGAGAGGGCAGTGGATTCGCAAACAAAGTCAGACATGTAAATACAAAAAGCTGCAAATAACTTGAATAACTGTTTATTATTCCATGAACCGGTTTTCGAATCTTTTCAGGTTCATCTTCAGATGGTTTTCTGGGTAAGTTGCACGACTATTTGTAGCATAATTCTGGGCGTTGCCTCTGTGACAAAGATGTAACATGTTTTAATGTATCGCCATGAGTATTGTTTATCTGTCGATATGGATGCAAAACTTTCAGTTCTGTACTTACTGCGACAATATGGACGATACTCCTACAGAGACGATTCTTTTCGAAGAAGCGTGCAAATTTATTGGTGACACCACAAATAAAAAGCGAGTCAACAACTGTCACATAGCCCGTGAACTTCGTGTATCCATTCACCGTGCTTTGGATGTAGCAGAACCAAAGTAGAAGTCGCAGAACGATTGGAAAAATGTAGAACATCCTCCATCTGTGGCCCAAAAAAGAAGAGAAGGACGTCATGTATTCGTAATTGTTGCAAGAAGCCAATCTAGCTTGATTTCTCTACAAAAATGTCCAGTGAGTGCAAAGAAAACCTCTGAGAACAAAACTAAAAACCTGAAAATTAGTAGTGCTATTTTCACTTCTTTAATGTTTTATGGGATTTTTAAGTTTTTATTGCTACCTGCATAATAAACAATAAAAATATAGCAAAAAGTAAAACTTAGAGTGGAGGGTATTTGAGTTTTCGTAGAATTAACATTGTCAGGTAATACTTATTTTGTTCATTCCGTGCAGTTCTTTGTTCAAATGCGTGTTTTTCGTAAAAATTAACTTTAAAATTTCCGACTGCAGGGTTTCTCAGCCTATTTCAGCTCCGAAATTTTCACGGGTTATCAGCCGAGTGACGTCGTCTTGTAGTGGCAACGTTTCAATGGACTGCGTATCCATCATCTTCAGGCGACTAGAAGACGACGCCACTCGGCGGATACCCCCTCAATGATTTCATAACTTTAAAATTTATTTGAATATTATTGTGTATTATTAATGTAACCTTTTACATAAAAAACTGAAATGTTTTACTGAAACGGCTGAATACAATTTTTGTGGCTATTTAAACACAGCAGTCTCTCATACCGCACCTGGCACAGAGCGTGACAAAAAGATGGCCTGGGCAGCTAAAGGTTAGCTCTGGGTGTGCTGAAAATGTGTTTGTGACTGTTGAACAAGTTGAGGTGCGCGCAAGTGTAGAGAAATAATTGAGTGGGGTCGCGCGTGCAGGTCCTGGCGAGCTGACAACGCTGTAGCGGCGCGAGGTGCAGTCTGGAGGGCCACAGCGGCCCCCGCTACACGAGTGCAGGGGCCTCTGCCTCCCGCACTAGCCGCTGCATTCTTCTGCTTAGCCCTGCGGGCACTACGCGACGCTGCTCTGGTAGCGGCGGGCGAGCGCGGTCTCATGTCAACCTGCGTGTCGGAAATCAGAGACCACACGGAAATATGACAATGAATATAAAAGAGACCATTCTCAGAGCAAAAGAACGTTATCTGAAAATGTTCTCAGTTACGTATGAATAAAAAAGAAAAAAAAAATAATCGAAGCGTGTTCTCTGTGCAGGGAGTTCCTTCTCACTACCTCCCCTCCCCCTTGAGACGGTTCTGCGTGAAGTCTGCCGTGTCGGGCACAGAACGCAAGAGCAATGTTACATTTGTCAACTCGCTCAAACAGGCAACCTGGTCACTGAAAAATATTAAACTGGCATCACTGTATTCTGGAAGATTTGCGTTACGTTCCGATTTTGCTTTTATCTGCAGCAACAAATTATCAAGACGATTACGGACAGTTTACGAAAATGCATATTCTTTCGATGTTACCGATTTTGCGACATGCAGGAAACTTTTTTGTAATTTAAATTAGTTTAATACATTATGCGAACGAAATGTTAAAATCACCGACATTTTCATATATTTCATACCAAAACCCTGTCAGAGTTTTCTAAAACTACATAATTCTGGTTAAATAGGTCTTAAAATCCATGGAGAAGAAATAAAAACTTTGAGGTTCGCCGATGCCATAGTAATTAGGTCATAGACTACAAAAGACCTGGAAGAGCAGCTGAACGGAATGGACAGTAAATAAGTTTTTCTATTTGGGGAGAAAAATAACTGATCATGGTCGAAGTAGAGAGGATATAAAATGTAGACTGGCAATGGCAAGGAAAGCGTTTCTGAAGAAGAGAAATTTGTTAACATCGAGTATAGATTTAAGTGTCAGGAAGTCGTTTCTGAAAGTATTTGTATGGAGTGTAGCCATGTGTGGAAGTGAAGCATGGTCGGTGAACAGTTTGGACAAGAAGAGAATAGAAGGTTTCGAAATGTGGTGCTACAGAAGAATGCTGAAGATTAGATGGGTAGATTATATAACTAATGAGGAGGTATTGAACAGAATTGGGGAGAAGAGGAGTTTGTGACACCACTAGAAGAAGGGGTCGGTTGGTAGGACATGTTCTGAGGCATCCAGGGGTCACCAATTTAGTATTGGAGGGCAGCGTGGAGGGTAAAAATCATAGAGGGAGACCAATAGATGAATACACTAAGCAGATTCAGAAGGATGTAGGCTGCAGTACGTACTGGGAGATGAAGAAGCTTGCACAGTATGGAGTAGCATGGAGAGCTGCATCAAACCAGTCTCAGGACTGAAGACCACACCAACAACATGACACATAACGGTTTGCTCGCACGTCAAGTACGGTTCGTTATGAGAAGCAAATGAGGAGATTTTTAATAAGCCAGTTGTTAATTTTTCTGATCTGCCTACTTATTTCTAATGCCAACGGCCTTGTCACAGTTGTAACACTGATTCCCGTCAATCATCGAAGTTAAGCGCTGCCGGGCTTGGCTAATACCCAGATGGATTACTGTCCGGACCTGCCAAATACTGTTGACAAGTGGGCTGCACTCAGCCCATATGAGGTCAATTGCGGAGCTACTTGGTTGAGAGTTAGCGGCATCGGTCACGAAACCTGACAACGGCCGGGAGAAAGGTGTGATGACTACGTGTCCCTCCGTATCTGCACCGGTGACGCCTAAGAGCTAAGGATGACACGGCGGCTGGTCGGTACCGCCGGGTCTTAAAGACCTGTTCAGACGGTATTTGTTTGTTGTACTTATTTCTAACGTTACAAAATATAAGCTTTATGCTGTAAGAAAACGTGATGATAAACAGCTGTAAATGTTAGGGACACATTTGTTTGATGTATAACTAATCACTAAATAGCAAAAAAAGTTTCAATTTTCATTTCGTTTAAAAGGATTTTCGAGAAGAAAGGTCGCAAGGCACGCAATGTTTCTATTGTTAAACCTGTATAAACTTACATAGTTTCTCACTTCAGTACTTTTCGGGTTAGATATATCATTTTTTATTTTTCGTGCTACGAGTACATAATCATTTTTTGCCTTCCAAATAACAAATTCTGTCATCACCATTAAAAATTAGGTGAAACTAAATCTCAACAGAACTTGAAGTATACTATAGAGCTCACTTTAAAAGTACGGAAAATGATCTCCGCTTGTCGAAGCTCCTCCAGTTTTATTCATACGAAATCGGATTATGTTCTTTGTTTTGAGCAAATTCTCCCACCCTTTTACTCACGCCGAAAACGTTCTCGGCTTTATTCATGCAAAGCAGAAAACTTTCTCCGAAATCTCGAGTATAAAGCTCACTGAAGCGCCAAAGAATCTGGTAAAGGCACGCGTATTCAAATACAGTGATATGTAAACAGGCAGAATACGGTGCTGCGGTCGGCAACGCCTATATAAGACAAGCGTCTGGCGCAGTCGTTAGATCGGTTATTGTTGCTACAATGGTAGGTTATCAGGAATTAAGTGAGTCTCAACGTGCTGTTACAGTCGGCGCACGAGCTATGGGACATACAGGGTGTTTCAAAAATGACCGGTATATTTGAAACGGCAATAAAAACTAAACGAGCAGCGATAGAAATACACCGTTTGTTGCAATATGCTTGGGACAACAGTACATTTTCAGGCGAACAAACTTTCGAAATTACAGTAGTTACAATTTTCAACAACAGATGGCGCTGCAAGTGATGTGAAAGATATAGAAGACAACGCAGTCTGTGGGTGCGCCATTCTGTACGTCGTCTTTCTGCTGTAAGCGTGTGCTGTTCACAACATGCAAGTGTGCTGTAGACAACATGGTTTATTCCTTAGAACAGAGGATTTTTCTGGTGTTGGAATTCCACCGCCTAGAACACAGTGTTGTTGCAACAAGACGAAGTTTTCAACGGAGGTTTAATGTAACCAAAGGACCGAAAAGCGATACAATAAAGGATCTGTTTGAAAAATTTCAACGGACTGGGAACGTGACGGATGAACGTGCTGGAAAGGCAGGGCGACCGCGTACGGCAACCACAGAGGGCAACGCGCAGCTAGTGCAGCAGGTGATCCAACGGCGGCCTCGGGTTTCCGTTCGCCGTGTTGCAGCTGCGGTCCAAATGACGCCAACGTCCACGTATCGTCTCATGCGCCAGAGTTTACACCTCTATCCATACAAAATTCAAACGCGGCAACCCCTCAGCGCCGCTACCATTGCTGCACGAGAGACATTCGCTAACGATATAGTGCACAGGATTGATGACGGCGACATGCATGTGGGCAGCATTTGGTTTACTGACGAAGCTTATTTTTACCTGGATGGCTTCGTCAATAAACAGAACCGGCGCATATGGGGAACCGAAAAGGCCCATGTTGCAGTCCCATCGTCCCTGCATCCTCAAAAAGTACTGGTCTGGGCCGCCATTTCTTCCAAAGGAATCATTGGCCCATTTTTCAGATCCGAAACGATTACTGCATCACGCTATCTGGACATTCTTCGTGAATTTGTGGCGGTACAAACTGCCTTAGACGACACTGCGAACACCTCGTGGTTTATGCAAGATGGTGCCCGGCCACATCGCACGGCCGACGTCTTTAATTTCCTGAATGAATATTTCGATGATCGTGTGATTGCTTTGGGCTATCCGAAACATACAGGAGGCGGCGTGGATTGGCCTCCCTATTCGCCAGACATGAACCCCTGTGACTTCTTTCTGTGGGGACACTTGAAAGACCAGGTGTACCGCCAGAATCCAGAAACAATTGAACAGCTGAAGCAGTACATCTCATCTGCATGTGAAGCCATTCCGCCAGACACGTTGTCAAAGGTTTCGGGTAATTTCATTCAGAGACTACGCCATATTATTGCTACGCATGGTGGATATGTGGAAAATATCGTACTATAGAGTTTCCCAGACCGCAGCGCCATCTGTTGTTGAAAATTGTAACTACTGTAATTTCGAAAGTTTGTCTGTCTGAAAATGTACTGTTGTCCCAAGCATATTGCAACAAACGGTGTATTTCTATCGCTGCTCGTTTAGTTTTTATTGCCGTTTCAAATATACCGGTCATTTTTGAAACACCCTGTAGCATCTCCGAGGTAGCGATGATAGGGGATTTTCCTGTACGACCATTTCACGAGTGTACCGTGAATATCAGGAATCCGGTATAACATCAAATCTCCGACATCGATGCGACCGGTAAAAGATCCTGCAAGAACGGGAACGACGACGACTGAAGAGAATCGTTCAGTGCGAGAGAAGTGCAACCCTGCCGCAGATTGCTGCAGATTTCAATGGTACGCCATCAAAAAGTGTCAGCGTGCGAACCATTCAACAGAACATCATCGATATGGGCTTTCGGAGCCGAAGATCCACTCCTGTACCCTAGACGACAGGGTGATAGCTTTATGCCATTGGACTTTAATGGCTGGGAACATGTTGCCTGGTCCCAAGAGTCTCGCTTCAAGTTGTATCGAGCAGATGAACGTGTATGGGTGCGGCGACAACCTCATTAATCCATGAACCCTGCATGTCAGCAGGAGACTGTTCAAGCTGATGGAGGCTCTATAATGATGCGGAACGTTTGCAGTTGGAGTGATATGAGACCCCTGACACTTCTAGATAAGACTCTGACACGTGACACGTACATAACACCGTGTCTGATCACCTGCCTCCATTTATGTCCATTGTGCATTCCGACGGACTCGGGCAATTCCAGTAGGACAATGCGACACCCCACACGTCCAGAATTGCTACAGAGTGGCTCCAGGAACGCTCTTCTGAGTTTAAACACTTCCGCTGGCGATCAAACTCCCCAGACCTGAACATTATTGAGTATATCTGGGATGCCTTGCAACGTGCTGTTCAGGAAAGATCTGCACCCCCTCGTACTCTTACGGATTTATGGACAGCCCTGCAGGATTCATGGTGTCATTCTCTCCTGCACCACTTCAGACGTTAGTCGAGTCCATGCCACGTCGTGTTGCGGCACTTCTGTGTGCTCGCGGGGGCCATACGCGATATTAGGCAGGTGTACCAGTTTCTTTGGCTCTTCAGTGTATATTCTCCGTTTTATTCATACGATTCGTTCTTCTCCCTAAATTAGTGGATTCTGTGCCGTCCCCCATTAAAAAGATCTTTCTGAAAGAGTTTAGAGAATGGAAAGTTAACTGCCTTGATCACACAACAAAGACTTTCACTACTGGCGGGGTTCACGCCACTCTGTAGCAATTCTGGACGTGTGAGGTGTCGCATTGTCCTACTGAAATTGCCCAAGTCCGTCGGAATGCACAATGGACATGAATGGAGGCAGGTAATCTGACACGGTGTTATGTACGTGTCACGTGTCAGAGTCTTATCTAGAAGTGTCAGGGGTCTCATATCACTCCAACTGCAAACGTTCCACATCATTATAGAGCCTCCATCAGCTTGAACAGTCTCCTGCTGACATGCAGGGTTCATGGATTAATGAGGTTGTCGCCGGTGAGTCTTCCCGTTTGCATAGTCATGATCCATCAAACTTCCTCGTTTCTGACATTCCGTCCATTGCAGCGGCGGACATCTTCGAACGGACTTCTCGTTCTGTGGAGTTTTGCAGGACGACGAGTCGGTCGTTGAAGACCGACATATACACCGTGAAAAGCGGGTGTGGTAGAACTTTCATGTGATTGGCGGAGATACTCATAATCAATGATAAAACTAAGGAGGTTAGAATCTATGGAAATGCGCTAACACAGTAATCGTAAAGCCATTGACTTTTGCTCACCATATTAAAGGAGACCGGAACACTATGAACGATGTGCGGTATTGTAGCGTTACTCATCGAAATAAAAACTTAAGTTTGTATAAAATTGGTTTCTCGTGTTGCTTAAAGATGCACAAACAGAAATGTAAAGTCAGCTGTTACTTTCTGCAGGTAGATGTTTTAGCTACACTAACATTTTGGTTTAAATATGGGCTATTGGTTGCGATGAGTTTATTCACTGTCTTCCAACGTTTGTTTTTGCAATATATAGGTTCACGAAGGCCAGCACAAGGAAAATCTTGTGGAACAAGATATTGTGACGAATTATAGCATATCAAGTACATATAGTACAATATGTTCACTACGTTTCCGCGAAGTTGACATTAATACAATTTTGACCTCGTTCTATTGCATCAGAGCCGGTGCAGTGTCCTGTATATTTCCATCATTTCGATCATACATGCTAAATGTAAGTTGCGCTAGATGTTTCATAACTGACTGAGTGCAATGTTTCTGTGTATGAAACCTGTCTGACAAGATGTGTTGTTAGACTTGTTTTCCTTCCTTGTTGGCAGCTGGTATCACAACAGCTTTCTATATACTGTATTTTTTACTTTAATGCTTACGTTCAAGACAACCAACAGATAAATCTTCTGATCAGACAACAAACCATTCATTTAAAATTTTCAACATACAAATTTTTTTCGTGCATACATCATTATTGTGCACTGTGCTAATTGTTACGTTTTCTTCATTACAGGAAATGCTGATCCAGGAAGAAGTAATAATTTTTGTGCATGAAAGACTTGAGATGTTATGCTAATTTTTTTATTATGTGCATCTGCTTGTTTTTTAGTGTTGCCAAGAGACATCCCCCTTGATCCATATCACCTTCTCAGGACCAGAAGACTGTGGAGTGGAGTGGGAGAAGAAAATCACTCTTCTTCACCAGGAAAACTGTCTCCTCAAGAAGAGAAATAGTAATCTGAATGATGCGATAAACACCTTGCAAAAGAACGGCGTCGTAGATCAAGAGAGTATTCGACTGCTTTAGAGCGGATCAGGTGTAAATAAAGATTCATTATTACATCAGTTCTTACAAAATATGGATTAGATCAAGGTCTTTTATGAAATAATTTTAACTGCTTCAGTAACTTTACTAATATTTACTAGCAAAATTTTGCCTATAAGTACTAGTAAAGAGTGACTGAAGCACTTGAAATTATTTCATAAATGTTTTGTTATTTAGCATACTAACACACAAGAGGAAAGTAATTCGCCCTTCGCATTTCTTTATTTCAAAAAGTTTAAATACCATTGCAGATCTCAAACAATTCCATAAGCATGGGTAAAATTAGGTCGAAGACTTTTGCATTAATTCTCAACTATTATTTTGTAATAGTATATTTTTGTCAGGGCTAATTTGATTCTTGATTGCCACATCCTAGAACAATAAGTGGTATGAGAGTGTTAATGGAGCGCCTGGTTTACAAGTCATGCTATATACACTGAAGAGTCAAAGAAACTGGTACATCGGCCTAATATCGTGTAGGACCCCGCGAGCACGCAGAAGTGCGACAACACGACGTGGCATGGACTCAGCTAATGTCTGAAGTAGTGTTGGATGGAACTGACTCCACGAATCCTTCAGAGCTGTTCATAAATCAGCAAGAGTACGAGGAGGTGGAGATCTCTACTGAACAGCACGTTGCAAGGCATCCCAGATATGCACAATATGTTCATGTCTGGGGAGTTTGGTGGCCGGCGGAAGTGTTTTAACTTAGAACAGTGTTTCTAGGCCACTCTGTAGCAATTCTGGACGTGTGGGGTGTCCTATTGTCCTGCTGGAATTGCCGAAGTCCGTCGGAATGCACAGTTGACATGAATGGATGCAGGTGATCAGACAGAATACTTAGGTACGTGTCACCTGTCAGAGTCGTATCTAGACCTACCAGGGATCCCACACCACTCCAACTGCACACGACCTGCACCACCACGGAGCTTCCGCCAACTTGAACAGTCCCCTGCTGACATGCAGGGTCCATGGTTCAAATGGCTCTGAGCACTATGGGACTTAACATCTATGGTCATCAGTCAGGCTCCATGGAGTCATGAGGCTGTCTCCATACATGTAGACGTCCAACCGCTCGATACTATTAGAAACGACTCTCCTCCGACCCGGTAACCATATATCCAGTCATCAACAGTCCGATGTCGGTGTTAACAGGCACAGGCAAGGCGTAAGGCTTTGTGTCATGCAGTCATCAAGGGTATGCGAGTTGGCCTTCGGCTCCAAAAGCCCATATCGTTGATGTTTCGTTGAACGGCTCGCAGGCTGACACTTGTCGATGGCCCAGCATTTAAATCCGCATCAATTTGCAACAGAATTGCACTTTTTGTCACATTGAACGATTCTCTTCAGTCGTCGTGTCATTGGTCCCGTTCTTGCAGGATCTCTTTCCGGCCGCACCGATGCCGGAGATTTGGTGTTTTACCGGATTCCTGGCGTACACTCGTGAAATGGTCGTAGGGGAAAATCGCCGCTTCATCACTGCCTCGGATATGCTGCATCCCATAGCTCGTGCGCCAGCTACCACGTTCAAACTCACATCTTGATATCTTGCCACTGTAGCAGCGGTAACCGATCTAACAACTGCACCAGACACTTGTCTTATATAGGAGTTGCCGACCGAATCGCCGTATTCTGCCTGTTTGAATACGCATGCCTATATCAGTTTCTTTGGCACTTTAGTATATATTATATACACACATCAAAAAAGGTTTTGCATCACCTCGTTTCCGAGAGTTCCGGAACCGTACAGAAAATTGGAATGGAGAACAACATAAACATTATTTCCGCCCTTTTTATTGCTCATCAAAAACATACATTGCATGTTGTACCACCATACAACGAGACCTTCAGAGGAGGTGGTGCAGATTGCTGTACACACCGGTACCTCTAATATCCACTTACAAGTCCTCTTGCATCGATGCAAGCCTGTAATAGTCGTGGCATACTATCCGCAAGTTCATCAAGGCAATGTTGGTCCAGATTGTCCCACTCTCAACGCCGATTCGGAGTAGATCCCTCAGATGGTTGGTGGGTCACGTCGTCCATAAACAGCCTTTTTCAATCTATCCCAGGCATGTTCGATAGGGTTCTTTTCTGGAGAACGTGATGGCCACTGTAGTCCAGCGATTTCGTTATCCTGAAGGGAGTCATTCACAAGACGTGCACGGTGGGGGCGCGAATTGTCGTCCATGAAGACGAATGCCTCGCCAATATGCTGCCGATATGTTTCCACTATTGGTCGGAGGATGGCATTCACGTATCGTACAGCCGTTACGGCGCCTTCCATAACCACCAGCGGTGTACGTCGGCCCCACATAATGCCACCTCAAAACAGCACTCGCTGGACAGTGTGTCTAAGGCGTTCATACAGACCGGGTTCCCTCCAACACGTCTCCGACGATTGTCTGGTTGAAAGCATATCCGACACTCATCAGTGAAGAGAACGTGATGCCAATCCTGGGCAGTCCATTCGGCATGTTGTTGGGCTCATCTGTACCGCGCTTCCTGGTGTCGTGGCTGCGAAGACGCACCTCGCCATGGACGTCGGGGGTGATGCTGCACTTCATGCAGCCTATTGCGCACAGTTTTAGTCGTAACACGACGTCCTGTAGCTGTACGAAAAGCATTATTCAACACGGTGGCGTTGCTGTCAGGATTCCTCCGAGCCATAATCCGTAAGTAGCGGTCATCCACTGCAGTAGTAACCCTTGGGCGGTCTGAACGAGGCCTGTCATCGACAGTTCCTGTCTCTCTGTATCGTCCCAATGACCGAATAACATCGCTTTCGTTAACTCCGAGACGCCTGGACACTTCCCTTGTTGAGAGGCCTGCATGGCACAAAGCAACAATGCGGACGCGATCGAGTCTCGGTATTGACCATCAAGGAATGGTTGAATTACAGACAACGCAAGCCGTGTACCTCCTGGTGGAAAGACTGGAACTGATCGTCTGTCGGACCCCTCCGTCTAATAGGGGCTGCTCATGCATGGTTGTTTACATCTTTGGGATGGTTTAGTGACATATCTGAACAGTCAAAGGGACTGTGTCTGTGATACAATACCCACAGTCAACGTCTATCTTCAGAAGTTCTGGGAACCGGGGTGATGCAAAACGTTTTTTGATGTGTGTATACGGAAATTCGTTAATTTAATAGTTAATGAAACTATATGTGTAAACAACACAATATTTCTGTATTTGAGGTCTCATGGAAGATATCATTTGTCAGTTGTTAATCACTTGGTATGGCAATTAGATTGCAGAATGTCTTTACCCCATGAAATCAATGATACGCAAATACGCTACCGTAATTATCTTGGAAGGAGATTGGAGATATGTAGTAAAATACTTTAGTTAATATGTTGCAGATTCATTTTCTTCGTGGAAGTGAAATAAAGACTCAGTTATCCACAGCATTGGAGCATTATTTTGTTCTAAATAAAATAATAATTTAAGAGGGCAACCCATTTTCCGTTGAAATTTATTTTTACAGACATCATAACTGAATATGCACTGATGAGCCAAAACATTATGACTGCCCACCGCGAGGTTGAATGCCTCCTGATCGTGTTACACGCACTTCATGCAGTAAGGAAAGAGTGTAAGCGGAAAAGAGACGAAAGGGCAGTCACTATAGCACAGATACGGGCCGCAATGAGAAATTCTCTGCAAAGAGAACCAACAGATCAATATTGGATCAAATAAAACCAGATTTGTCCCTGGAAGGTCTAATGACCTACTTTGGACACACAATGCGAAGGCTCGCTGGAAAAAAACATTAATGCTGGGGAAGATTGAAGGAACTAGAAGAAGAGGAAGTCAGAGGATGAGATGGATCGATGGCATCACAGAAGCAATGTGTTCCATCCTGGAAGGTCTACGGGAGAAAGTGCAAGACAGGAAAAAGTGGCGTCATTTGGTTCATGGGGTCACGAAGAGTCGGAACCGACTAAACGAATAGAGAGAGAGAGAAGTGGTTTTGACAAAGAGCTGATTGTTGTAGCGCTGCGTCTGGAAACGAGAATGTCTGAAACGGTGAAGCTGGTCGCCTGCTGGCGTACTACTGTTCTGAGCACCAATGGAAAGCGGTTCAAGCCTGGTGGAATAAAGAGTAGGCCGTGAGATATTGGACGACCGAGTTTCATTACTAAATGTAGAGATCAGAGGATCCTCCACTGTGTAATCCACGATGGGCAGCGATCTGTGGCAGATGTGATGATAGAATACAATGCTGGTGCAGGCGGAAGCGTTTCGGAACACGCCATTCAAAGGCCATTTTTGAACGTAGATGAAGAGTGTATGTGTTCCACTATGTAGTCAAATTAAATCGGGTGATGCTGAGGGGATTAGATTAGGAAATGAGAAACTTAAAATAGTAAAGGAGTTTTGCTATTTAGGGAGCAAAATGACAGATGATGGTCGAAGTAGAGAGGATATAAAATGTAGACTGGCAATGGCAAGGAAAGCGTTTCTGAAGAAGAGAAATTTGTTAACATCGAGTATAGATTTAAGTGTCAGGAAGTCGTTTCTGAAAGTATTTGTATGGAGTGTAGCCATGTATGGAAGTGAAACATGGACGATAACCAGTTTGGACAAGAAGAGAATAGAAGCTTTTGAAATGTGGTGCTACAGAAGAATGCTGAAGATAAGGTGGGTAGATCACGTAACTAATGAGGAGGTATTGAATAGGATTGGGGAGAAGAGAAGTTTGTGGCACAACTTGACTAGAAGAAGGGATCGGTTGGTAGGACATGTTTTGAGGTATCAAGGGATCACAAATTTAGCATTGGAGGGCAGCGTGGAGGGTAAAAATCGTAGAGGGAGACCAAGAGATGAATACACTAAGCAGATTCAGAAGGATGTAGGTTGCAGTAGGTACTGGGAGATGAAGAAGCTTGCACAGGATAGAGTAGCATGGAGAGCTGCATCAAACCAGTCTCAGGACTGAAGACCACAACAACAACAACAACAACAACAACAATGTGGTCCTGTGTTGACCTAACGATATCGTCAGTTATGATTGCACTGGGCACAGCATCCACTGTTTTCACTGAGGATCAATATAAACGTGTCGCCTGTCGAATGAATCGCATTTCTTGTTACACCAGGTAGATGTTTGTGTGCTTACACACAGTCATACAGCCGAATGGCTGCACGAAACATGCACCGCGCCACAGGTACAGGCAATTGAGGCCAGAATTATGCTATGGGGTACACTGAGTTGGGCTTCCACGGAATCTATGGTTTTAATGGAATGGCATCATGACAGCAATGATCTACGTGAACACATTGCGGACCACCAGCGTCGCTCCATTCTCGAAGTTTCCCCCTCTGGTGATGACTTCTTCCAGTAGGTTAACTGCCCGTGTTGCAAGATCAGAATCGAACTACAGTGGTTTGAGGGGCGTCATAGTGAACTCACATTGACGTCTTGGCCACCAAATGTGCCTGATCTGTACCTATTTTAACACACATTGGGTGTCAGCTGCGTGCCCGTATACCACCATTCCCTAATTTTCGGGAATTGCTTGACCTATGCATAGACAGCTGGTCCTATATATTTCTGGAATCCTGTCAAAGACGTAAAATCCATGCCAAGCAGAATCTCTGTTGTACTTTGTTTGAAAAGTGGAACAGTACGCTATGAAACAGGTGGTCATAATGTTTTGGCTCATCAGTCTATGTCCACAAGTTGTTATAAGGGTAAGTTAAAATAATACCTGAATTTACAAAGTTGTAGAACGAGATTGCTAGTGTGTAGAATGACGTGAACGTACTTAAAATGGAAAATGAGTTAGAGACAGAGAAAGGCTTTACATGACATTAAGAGCAAATTTTTCGTTGTAGTGGGAATGCTTAATATTGGTAAGTGATTGTTACTAAATTTTGTGTAACGTTCCGGCTGTGATTTTATGTTCACTAGCATGGAGTATCTGATGGTAAACTACAGAAATTAGTCTGCATTTTTGGTTGAAAACAGGTAAGAACATGACAGCAGTACTCTTAATCAATAATTCCTATTGTCCTTTTAACACATTCACGTGTGATGGTTTCGTACACCGTAAGTGCAATGGCCACGCTGTAGTTAATTAAAGTAGGACGAATTTCTGCCCTGAAAATAAGTGAAACAATTTCTTTAACCTAACGCAACGGACACAAGCAGCACAGTATGGCCTTGGAAACAAACAAAACGTTGAACCCTACCTCATAGATTTCTTAATCTACTACCTAATGCATATGAAAATGACGTGAGGTGCTTGAAGCGAACAACTGAATTCAAAGCTTTGGATCCATTAACAGTTACTTTTACATGAAGGAAATTTGATTTGCCTATCACACAATGTTCCCAAATGCTACTGACCCTTACGAAATGAAGACTTCGCAGTAACTTAGCAGATAAAGTGAACAGCATGGGGGTGCCTCTATGGGGACAAGGGAAAGGATTTTATAAGCGTGTGCATAATGCAACATGCTGCAACAGAGATAATCGTTGCTGATGGCGAAGAACGAGAGAGAATGTTGCTCTTACACATTCACAGAGGTTCGAGGTGATGATAAACTTAAATTTCCTTAACCAATTTGCACGGGATAGCACTAAAGCGAGAGAGAAATTGACGTTAATTACAGTTATAGAAGCAACAGAAAGAACACACTTTAGAAGCAAGAGAAAGAACACACTTGTCAGCCTAAAACGGAGCGGTGTAAAGAATTTAGCTCACGACGCACGTGGCAAAGATTTCTGCATCGGAAAGAGTTTGGTACACAGAACTGTAAGTACTGAAACGCACTGACTGCGACCTTACTAACAGTACGCCAGTAAGAAGCTGCATTGCGATCCACCGTCATTGCCTCGTGGTACAGGTGCTCAACGCGTCCCCGCTGGCCAACAGCATCTCCAACGTGTCCAGACAGCAGCTCGTCCCGTCTTCAACTGTCTACCGTTCGCTCCTCAACAGTCCCGATTGGACCTACTTTTTGGCCCACATTTCGGCCAATCATAGGCCTAGATTCTGGGCGCAACACAACGGTCCAATTCGCTCGCGTCAAAACCTTGCCGTAAGGATCCCTTCTGCGTCCGTTTTAACTGATTTTGTAGAAGGAACTCGTTGCTCCTACCGCAGACTTCCAGCAACCAATATAAACACTCGTCCACGAAAACGGCGGAGAGACCGTACCACATACGTGCTCCAAGTCACATACACCAAGACAGGAAGGGCTGTGGTCCTCTGCCAATATTTCTCCCTTGTTCTACGGTTCCCAACCCCCACATCCCCCTTACTGTTGTCGTGTGTATTCCAACGGTTTAAGCTTGGAGGGAACAGAAAATTCGCCTTAGCCCACAGCCAAAGTAACAGAACTGATTTCACGCTAGACAGGGAGGGTTCGTCAAATAAAGGCTGCTAATCTTAAAGCAGAAGTTAGAATAAAATAAAACACATACTCCAGAGATCACTTCATAATATGATAAAGATGCGAATAAAAATGATCACAGTATCTACTTGATAGGATATACACTAATGAAAGATACACTTAAATAAACGTACGTTTTTCAGTCGAAATTGGATTTCGATTCCTTTCTGAAGGCTACGTTTCTTAATATGATGGCTCATTCCTCAGATAAGGAACTATGGCTTTAGATGTGACGTCAAACGAAAATCCCCTACTTCCAACTAGCCTCCTGGTAACGCTCTTAGTAGGCGACGTCACATTTCCCGACACTTTTGCACAAAACGCGCACCAAAAATGACTTACTTTTGCTAGCTTTTTGGTGATAATCATCAATTAAACTACATATTTTCGCAGTACGTAAGTGAAGATACGAAAAGCACCAAATACTGCACTTTAGTTACGCTGCAAACGTGTAAATCAGCATAACGTCTTCTCAGTTTACTTCTGTCGGCCAATAACAGCGCAGGATATGTGATCTGTGGCGAAACCTCTGGGTGTTGTCACAAATAATAGAGAGAAGATTTAAATCATGCTGCACAAGTACGCTGAGGAGCCAAAGAAAGTGGTACACTTGCCTAATATCGCGTAGGCCCTCCGCGAGCACACAGAAGTGCCGCAACACGACGTGGCATGTTCTCGACTAATGTCTGAAGTAGTGCTGGAAGGAATTGACACCATTAATCCTGTAGGGCTGTCTATAAATCTGTAAGAGTACGAGGGGATGAAGATATGCTCAATAATGTTCACGTCTGGGGAGTTTGGTAGCCAGAGGAAGTGTTTAAACTCAGAAGAGTGTTCGTGGGGCAACTCTGTAGCAATTCTGGACGTGTAGGTTGTCACATTGTCCTGCTGGAATTGTCAAAGTCCGTCGGAATACACACTGGACATGAATGGATGCAGATGATCAGACAGGATGATCATGTACGTATCACCTGTCACAGTCGTATCCAGACATATCAGGGGTACCATATCATCCCAGCTGCAGATGCCCGACAGCATTACAGAGCCTCCACCAGCTTGAACAGTATTTATACAAGGAGACTTTAAAAGTTGCACATTAGTATGGCAGGCCATGTACCTTTTATGGAAACTTGTACTGCACGTCATAGTGACACAATCAAAAAAATGGTTCAAATGGCTCTCAGCACTATAGGACTTAACTTCTGAGGTCATCAGTCCCCTAGAACTTAGAACTACTTAAACCTAACTAACCTAAGGACATCACACACATCCATGCCCGAGGCAGGATTCGAACCTGCGACCGTAGCGGTCGCGCGGTTCCAGACTGTAGCGCCTATAACCGCTCGGCTACTACGGCCGGCTGACACAATCCATAACACTATTTTTCAATATAGTCATCCACTCTTTGTAAATATTGGCCAGAATGTTCTACCAGTCATTCAGTTCTTCTACTACAGAAATCCATTCCTTGCTCATGGAGCCATTCGACTACCACTATGTGAACATTCTTGTCCTTGGAAAGTCTCTTTCTCCCAGACGTTCCTCCACATGTTGACAAGATGGAAATGTAATGGTGCAGGTTACGAACATTCTGTTCAGCATCATCTACATCTGTGCAGCCTTTGTCAAATTTTTGGGACAATTTCCCTGCAACTGGATGTGACATTGCTTCTGGTCCACATACCACTGGAATTTCGCAATGAATCTTGTGTGCAGTTCATAAATATTGCTCACAAGGATGGTACTGTCTAGTGAACTTCAGCTTTGGAGTACATTTCCATTTGCCTCGGCATTCCAGTCACGCACTCTGATGCCCATGTTACCTGTACCACAACAGAACTTGGTCTGAAATTGCGCCACTCTTGTGCAATGGTCTGGAGAGTGGGGCGACATGTGTAGAGTTCACTCAGAACAGTGTGAGATTTGTGCTTTTACCAGTGGGGGGGGATGCCTTAGGGGGCTAGTATAATTACATATGTTACTAGCTTGGACCGTGGCGTTACCCATGGTTAAACAGTTATTTATAAATAGATGTTAATGCCGAAACTCACTATTCACGCGTATGCACTGTCAGAAAAGCCATCCCTTGTTATATCTTTAAAAGTACATTATAGGTAAAGCTTATTTACAAAATCATCTACATACAGGTATACGACGGGAATTCAAAAAGTAAAGGCACATTTGTGAAAATCTGTACTTATTCTGATGATAGAAAACTGAAAAATGCGTTATTTTTCTACGTAACCTCCCTGGACTTCAATGCAGTTTTCACGGCGTTTTACGAGGTTTTTTTTTTATTTCATCAGAAAATACGTTTTTTGGTTGCATCTGTAACCAATTTTGCACCACAGCAATGACGTCTTCATCACTTTCAAATCTTCTTCCCTGTAGTGCTTCCGTTAAGGGTCCAAACATGTGAGAATCACTTGGAGCCAGGTCTGTACTGTATGGTGGATGTTCCAGCACCTCGAATCTCAACTCCTTTATTGCGTCGGCTGTCCGTTTGGCAGAATGTGGGCGAGCGTTATCTTGCTGCAGGATGACACCTCTTCACAGTTTTCCACGACGTTTGGATCTGATTGCAGGTTTTAGTTTCGTACGCAACACATCACATCCACCATAAAATACAGACCTAGCTCTAAAGCCTCGTTTACGCTGGGGCGCCGTCTTGCAACATTGTGGCATGCTACGGAAATGTGGCGTGCGTCGTCTTGTAGCATGCTACAACAGGCAACATCTTGCGGCGTATGTTGCGTGCGGCAGGTTAATTTATAGCAAAGCAACAAAATTTGTGCCACACGTGTGTCGGTCTTGCAGTATAAAGGATGATAAAGTATCGCGGCGGCGGCCTACTTGGTACTTGCACATGCAGCTAACAACGGAAATGAAAACCAAAGGAAAAGAAAACGATGGTGGAAGAGGAGAGTATTTAAAGAAGGTCCACGAAATAGTATGGTAGGAACTAGAAGCAGACGATGGTGCGTTATTTAGTAATGTGTGCTTTCGTCCCAGGCGCGTTATTCCGCGCCATACCGTTGCCAAAAGGTGGTAAATGTTCGCACAGGCAACGGGCCGGTCACCACCTTGTGTCAGGGCCCGGGGTGGGACTTTCAGCCCCCAGCTCACCCAACTCTGCGGCACGACTGCCACGACTGCCACACTACTTCCCTCACAAGCTCGCAAGTAAACGGATGACGCACCTTAGACGAAAGCAACAACGACAACATGAGAATGATGATTTAGTTCTAAATGTTTTGACATGCTTAACTACTACATAACACATTTTCAAAATTAATAAGCAAACATATTAATAGTATTAATAGTAAGACTGTATTAAAAACTTTCAGTGTTCGGCTCCACAAATTTTAATTATATGTAAAGTTTTACCCACTGCTTGGGAAATAAACATCCCAGGTTGGGATGCCTAAACTAAAACCAGAGGAGGGGATGGTCTGATGCAGAGGGGGGGAAATCCCCCCCATCCCTCCCTGCAAATCGCACACTGACTCAGAATACCATGGTCGGTAGATGTGCAGACGACAGGCAATGCGTGAGGAGAGCAGCAGTGGTGGGGGCTGTAGGCAGGTGTTGTAGGGGAAATGCCGAGCACTGGAGGGGAAATCCCGTTTTAAACTGAAGTATTAAATGGGGCCCATCCACACCCACATATGTATGGTGACAATCCAGAAAGATCTGTCACCTCTTCTTTGGTTAGTGCCAAAAATGAAGCGATTTATTTTCGCCTGGCGTTTTAACCATTTTTAACTTTCAAAGAAGTGTCACAAGCGACGAATTTTGAGTAAAACCCACACATTTCTCTTTTTGCCATGTTAAAATCTGCTTTTTTGCCAAAACTGAGCGGAGTCTACAGAGACGTGTTGTACAGACTCAGTTGCGAGAGATACTGAAACAGTGGTTTATTCAAATGTTCAAATGTGTGTAAATTCCTCAGGGACCAAAGTGCTGACGTCATCCGTCCCTAGACTTAAACTACTTAAACTAAGTTAATCTAACTTAGACTAAGAACAACACTCACACATCCATGCCTGAGGGAGGACCCGAACCCCCCCCCCCCCCCCAGCGAGAGGGGCCACGCAATCCGTGACATGGCGCCCTAAACCGCGAGGCCACTCCGCGCGGGAATGATTTATTAAGTAAGGAACTGAGGAAGAGTAAGGTCACTGTCTTACGAAAAAAGCACATCCCAAGAACAAAATAAACGTGTGAAGTCTTCACATACGTTGTTCCAAAACCCATAGCGTTTTTTGTTTCACCAGCTATCGATGGCCCTTAAAAATTACATTCTTCCATGGAAAAGTCTGTAGGTAGTGGAATAAGACGGTAGATAACGAAGCTTTGCATAATAACCATACGGAAAACACTATTTTCTTTGCGTGCTATCATCTGGAAAAATCTCATTTTGATATCTCAAACATTTTGTGAAATATGAAAAATGTTGTGGATATTTCACTCTGGCTTTAGCGCTGGCGCGGCTCGATCGCAAATGAGTATGCTATGTCAGACAACTTTCTCAAGATTTTTGACAGAGACCTCCACCCAACTCTAAATAAAAATTCAGTATGTTAGCTAAATTTCATATGCAGCAACATACTTGACAAGTACAGACCGCAAAATCATTGCGACCTCTATTTTTCATTGCAAACTTTTTCGAATTTCGCATACTATCTTACTTCCATTTAAATATCACAAAAACTATGACCGTTAACAAAATGATGGCCAAATTATAATGAACCTGGCATGTAAAGATACAAGTAAAGCAAAAAATAAAATGTTTTTTCGAATATTTTCTGTAAGATCGTTTAGAAAGATTGGAAGGCGCGCCCCTCGATTCTGTCATCATCGAAAGGCCGAAAGATGGCAGACACTGTTCTCCTCTTCGGAACAAATGAATGAACTCGCCCAGCGCTTTGGCTGAAAATTGATCACTGCGCATCGGCCACCGTGAACTGCGCGGACTCTTCACTTCCGTTCTGAAGTTTCTAAGTTACTTACGAACTAAGAAAATGTGTGAAATGTCATATCCTGGTTGCAGAAGTTTTATTTAACCCAGATCGCATGATATATGTAAACGACTAGTTTCGGCAAACTTTAATTGGCTTCTTCAAATCTGAAAGAAATTTTTATATTTAGAACAGTATTTTCAATGGGTTTTTACATTTTAATGGTCAACCTACTTTTAGAAGACCATTTTTCAAAATACGTGAGCTACATACCATTAACGTACAACAATTTAGTGCCACTGTACGTAGTACACTGTCATCTAGTTCTGAATGCAGAGGTATGCAACTGTAATATAAATAAAAATAATAATAATTACGAAACATCCAATGTCAAAAGAACAATAAAATGTACCAGAGGTGCACATATCTCGTTGGAGCAGATGCATTAGTGTCGCGTCATACATCAAGTGATAAAACTATACAGAGGTATACATTCATAAAAGTTGGTGTTAAAATACGTTTTTTGTCCAAATTGCTACTTTCTCCGTCTGCGAAGACCACTGACGGCACACTGCCCAGCGGTAGTCAACTGGACCGTATCGTATACTGGAGTACCACCAGACAGCAGCCCTCCACTAGTAACATGGTGAACCTTACACATACGTGTTTTCCATGTTGGTGTAATAGATACAATGATGACAGTACTCTGCACTTGTAAGATCTTCTTTGAATGTTTAAAACAATCTGAAAAGACAAAAATATTAAAAGGCAAGAAATGGCCGTGTCACGTCGCTGCAAACAGACACAACATTCAAGTTACTGACATCTTTTCGAAACAAATGGCTTCAAATGGCTCTGAGCACTATGGGACTCAACTGCTGTGGTTATCAGTCCCCTAGAACTTAGAACTACTTAAACCTAACTAACCTAAGGACATCACACACATCCATGCCCGAGGCAGGATTCGAACCTGCGACCGTAGCAGTCGCACGGTTCCGGACTGCGCGCCTAGAACCGCGAGACCACCGCGGCCGGCTCTTTTCGAAACGTCATAAGATAATTTCACAAGAAAGGACTACACATGTGACAGCAGATTTGAAGATGGCAATTAAAGTTTGCCGAAACCACTCGTCCACATTCGTATTTCATTGATCTGGGCTAAATAAATATTCTAAAACCAGATAATTATATTTTTCGTAATAAGAGATCGCCCATCTGCCGACTATGTGATGTAACGATAAGGAAGTACATAGTTCAGTTCACACACTACGTTAAAGTCCGCCCCCGATAGCTGAGTGGTCAGCGTGGCAGGATATCAATCCTAAGGGCCCGGGTTCGATTCCCGGCTGGGTCGGAGATTTTCTCCGCTCAGGGACTGGGTGTTGTGTTGTCCCAATCATCATTTGATACCCATCGACGCGGAGGTCGCCGAAGTGGCGTCAACTCGAAAGACCTGCACCAGGCGGTCTACCCGACGGGAGGGCCTAGCCACACGACATTTCATTTTCATTTCACTACGTTAAAAATCTTTCAAAAACGCGCAGAAAATATCATCGAAGTTGTCAAAAAATTGGGCAAGTGCGAGTAGAACATGCCCACTGAGGGTTCCATACAAACCTCATTATGTAGTTCATCCATCCTGGAAATCGAGAATCTCAATGACCCTTGCCAGTTATCGATATCGATATTGGCATGATATTGATCCTAGGAATCACAAGACGGTGTCGAAATCTCTACAGTGGTTCCTCAAAATAACCCGAACATACAAAAAGATGCGAGCAGGAGACTTAAGTTTGTATATGTTTAGAGAGAAGATTTAATAAAACATTCTTACTTACTAAAATACGACAGCGACTTGAAAATTATATTTGCATGCAGTAATGTTCGTTTATCATCCTTTTGAGGGATGGTTAATGCAATGCATGGTCAAAAGGCAAAAAGATATTTTTGTGTGATATATTCACAGTTTAAAAAGTTTCACAGTCTTTACTTTACTTGAACTGTGAAACCTTGCTTCTTTTCGAACGTCATGATTCCAGGTCAAGGGGACGTAACCTGTAGGATTTGATGAGCGAGTTTGCGAGTATCAAAACATGTGACATACGTGACGTAAATGACCGAATCTTTTCACTGCATTGACTTAGAAACTTATTTTTTTTTATATCGCCAAGTGACCATATACCTTAACAAGTGACATAAATCTGAACTTGAGACGCCAACAACCTCTTCAAGAGAAAAAGGGCTCCTGAGAGATGGACAGACGGATAAAAAAAGAAAAAAAATCTTGTGGTATAATCATAAATCTTCCTTTACCTGTACTCTGAAAGCTTGCTTCCTGCCAGGTTTCATGATTCTAGGTCAACGTGAAGTAGGTTTTGATGACTGAGTTTATGAGTTTGAAAACGTGTGACATAAATGACCGAATCTTTTTATCGCATTGACTTAAAAGCTTAAATTTTTGACACCGCCAAGAAACCGTTGACTTCAGTTTGTCACGTAAATTTGAACTTAATACGCCAACCTGTTCGAGGGAAAAAGGGTCCTAAGAGACGAACAGACAAATGTACAGGAGGATAAAAACTGACAAAAAAGTATTTTTTCGTGTTATACATTTACATATTACGAATTTTTAGTTTTTTTTCCTTTACTTTTTCATGTTTCTACGTCAAGAATACTATAGGTTTCGATAAGTGAATTTTCGAGCCTTAAAATACGAGACATAAATCGCCATACTCTTTTGAATGCACAAACTTAGAAGCTTAAAATTTTTAAACCGCGGAGGGACCAGAGACATAAATCCGAGCTTGATACGTCCACCCGTTACTGAGAAATCGGGCAGACAGAGAGACGGATTGACTGACCGACAACGAGGCGATCCTATAAGGATTCCGTTTCAACCGACTGAGGAACAGAACCCTAATAATAGCGAAAGTATAAGAAACTAACAATGAAATTGCTAAAAAACATGGAACTGGGAAAAGAATAGCACCGAAATTGGCAAAAAATAACACCGAAACTGGCCAATAACGACACCGAAATTGCCTACAAAATAAAACAGTTTTTCCTGTGCCTGCAGATAGTTTAATTTTTTCCAGATCATTTAGGATCTGCAAGTGTAAGACAATTGTCTCTACATATTTTTGAACCGATTGGTTTTTCGACAGGAAAGAATTTGGACTTTCTGTGATTAGGTGGGCACGCAAAATTCTTGCGTCATTGTTGTTGTTGTTGTTGTGGTCTTCAGTCCTGAGACTGGTTTGATGCAGCTCTCCATGCTACTCTATCCTGTGCAAGCTTTTTCATCTCCCAGTACCTACTGCAACCTACATCCTTCTGAATCTGCTTAGTGTATTCATCTCTTGGTCTCCCTCTACGATTTTTACCCTCCACGCTGCCCTCCAATACAAAATTGGTGATCCCTTGATGCCTCAGAACATGTCCTACCAACCGATCCCTTCTTCTGGTCAAGTTGTGCCACAAACTTCTCTTCTCCCCAATCCTATTCAATACTTCCTCATTAGTTATGTGATCTACCCATCTAATCTTCAGCATTCTTCTGTAGCACCACATTTCGAAAGCTTCTGTTCTCTTCTTGTCCAAACTATTTATCGTCCATGTTTCACTTCCATACATGGCTACACTCCATACAAATACTTTCAGAAATGACTTCCTGACACTTAAATCTATACTCGATGTTAACAAATTTCTCTTCTTCAGAAACGCTTTCCTTGCCATAGCCAGTCTACATTTTATATCCTCTCTACTTCGACCATCATCAGTTATTTTGCTCCCCAAATAGCAAAACTCCTTTACTACTTTAAGTGTCTAATTTCCTAATCTAATTCCCTCAGCATCACCCGAATTAATTAGACTACAACTACCATCTGATTTCTGTACAAATTGTAAATAGCCTTTCGCTCCCTGTATTTTAACCCTGCCACCTTTAGAATTTGAAAGAGAGTATTCCAGTCAACATTGTCAAAAGCTTTCTCTAAGTCTACAAATGCTAGAAACGTAGGTTTGCCTTTCCTTAATCTTTCTTCTAAGATAAGTCGTAAGGTCAGTATTGCCTCACGTGTTCCAGTGTTTCTACGGAATCCAAACTGATCGTCCCCGAGGTTGGCTTCTACTAGTTTTTCCATTCGTCTGTAAAGAATTCGTGTTAGTATTTTGCAGCTGTGACTTATTAAACTGATAGTTCGGTAATTTTCACATCTGTCAACACCTGCTTTCTTTGGGATTGGAATTATTATATTCTTCTTGAACTCTGAGGGTATTTCGACTGTTTCATACATCTTGCTCACCAGATGGTAGAGTTTTGTCAGGACTGGCTCTCCCAAGGCCGTCAGTAGTTCCAATGGAATGTTGTCTACTCCGGGGGCCTTGTTTCGACTCAGGTCTTTCAGTGCTCTGTCAAACTCTTCACGCAGTATCATATCTCCCATTTCATCTTCATCTACATCCTCTTCCATTTCCATAAAATTGTCCTCAAGTACATCGCCCTTGTATAGACCCTCTATATACTCCTTCCACCTTTCTGCTTTCCCTTCTTTGCTTAGAATTGAGTTTCCATCTGAGCTCTTGATATTCATACAAGTCGTTCTCTTATCTCCAAAGGTCTCTTTAATTTTCCTGTAGGCAGTATCTATCTTACCCCTAGTGAGATAGGTCTCTAAATCCTTACATTTGTCCTCTAGCCATCCCTGCTTAGCCATTTTGCACTTCCTGTCGATCTCATTTTTGAGACGTTTCTATTCCTTTTTGCCTGCTTCATTTACTGCATTTTTATATTTTCTCCTTTCATCAATTAAATTCAATATTTCTTCTGTTACCCAAGGATTTTTACTCGCCCTCGTCTTTTTTCCTACTTGATCCTCTGCTGCCTTCACTACTTCTTCCCTCAAAGCTACCCATTCTTCTCCTACTGTAGTTCTTTCCCCCATTCCTGTCAATTGTTCCCTTATGCTCTCCCTGAAACTCTGTACAACCTCTGGTTCTTTCAGTTTATCCAGGTCCCATCTCCTTAAATTCCCACCTTTTTGCAGTTTCTTCAGTTTTAATCTACAGGTCATAACCAATAGATTGTGGTCAGAGTCCACATCTGCCCCTGGAAATGTCTTACAATTTAAAACCTGGTTCCTAAATCTCTGCCTTACCATTATATAATCTATCTGATACCTTTTAGTATCTCCAGGGTTCTTCCATGTACACAACCTTCTTTCATGATTCTTAAACCAAGTGTTAGCTATGATTATGTTGTGCTCTGTGCAAAATTCTACCAGGCGGCTTCCTCTTTCATTTCTTAGCCCCAATCCATATTCACCTACTATGTTTCCTTCTCTCCCTTTTCATACACTCGAATTCCAGTCACCCATGACTATTAAATTTTCGTCTCCGTTCACAATCTGAACAATTTCTTTTATTTCATCATACGTTTCTTCAATTTCTTCGTCATCTGCAGAGCTAGTTGTCATATAAATTTGTAATACTGTAGTAGGTGTGGGCTTCGTATCTATCTTGGCCACAATAATGCGTTCACTATGCTGTTTGTCATTATTAAACCTACTCCTGCATTACCCCTATTTGATTTTGTGTTTATAACCCTGTAGTCACCTGACCAGAAGTCTTGTTCCTCCTGCCACCGAACTTCACTAATTCCCACTATATCTTGCGTCTTACTATTACATAAACAGTAGTGCAGCACTTAATGCCACTAGTTTGAAGCACTACCGTGTATTTTGCTGCTTCAGTGCGTGATAGTAATTTGATGCTTCAGTGCGTGATATTCCCAATGGAGTCCTCTCACTTCCTGCGACGAGATACCGCGAAGAGGCACAGGGAAACAGCACTGTACTATGCATCTTGGGCAGACTTACAGATCTCGCTCACGGTGACGGACGTGTGTCTCACTATCGCGTCCTGGCGTCTCGTACCGTCGGCGTTGATCCGTCTTGTTCCCCTCAAGACGGGCGCCTCTCGTTACACTCCGTCGGTGTCAATACGGAGGGGCGACAGCCACTTCTCTGTCCCAACACGCCGACACGCTCACCTAACATGTAGACTTGTAGTCGCGCTGCTGGCGAACGTCTCGTCACGGACGCCAGCCGTAGCTAACCTGTCACATCGATAAAGATACCGCAACGGTTAAGGCCGCCCTCACACGAGACGTGTTTCTCAGCGCAAAGCGCGCCAAACATGTTTCTCAATGTGATTGGCACACACTCAGAAACGATCTGGTACGACGGTACGTGCTCCTCAACGTAATTTGCGACCGCATTCTATCGAGCGGCAATTGTGAGCGACATCTGGCGCGCAAACTACAAAGTGTTTTCACCTAAATTGGTGAGTTTTAATAGCGCGTTAGCTGTCTCAGAGCTTAGTTGAAGAGCACGAATAAATGTCAAATCAAAAACGCCTTCAGCCGTCTACATTTTAAATTTTATTTTACTTGTTTCGGCGTTTCACTATGCCATCTCCAAGCCTCTTGACAGACGTGTCGGAAGAAACCAACCTCATGTGAAGTCGAAGTAGGGGTCATCATTCATTTACTGGTATCCGCAGACTACTTTTTTAACAAGGTGATCCCTTCGTCCATCAACTGCGGACTGCTAGAGATAAATATGGGTTTACAGAGAACCGCGAAGAAAGTTGAGGACGCGTCGGTGGATTGAACAACGAATTGTTACGCATATTTGAGAATTTGCTTTGGCGTTCCTTTAGAGCCATTACCTCAGACCTAATGTATTTTACTTTTCAAATACCCGAGAAAGCACCTTGGCCGGCTGCTGTGACCGAGCGCTTCAAGGCGCTTCAGTCCGGAACCACGCTGCTGCTATGGTCGCAGATTCGAATCCTGCCTCGGGCATGGATGTATGTGATGTCCTTAGGTTAGTTAGGTTTAAGTAGTTCTAAGTCTAGGGGACTGATGACCTCAGATGTTAAGTCCCATAGTGCTTAGAGCCATTGAACCATTTCACAACACCTTGGCTCGGCAATCTCTGTCTATTAAACCACACACTTCCTCCTTTGTTCGCATGCTAGCCATGTTCTGCTGTCCGTAGTATACACTGTATTGAATTATGAGGAATCAGCCAGTGACGTACAACAATCTTGCAATTCATTAGTCTATGTTCTGTGGCACATTTCCAAAATTGGACAAACTCGCTCAGGAAAGGAAAGCATCCTTATTTATACATAATGTTGAACATTTCAGAACATACTCTTGTTAAATTAATGAGAAATGATGTGGTGTATGGGAAGGTGTCGTCGTTGAGTGACTGTAAGAGGATACAAGATGACGTTGACAAAATTTCTAGTTGCTGTGATAAATGATAGTGGCAACGGCCTTGCCGCACTGGATACACCGGTTCCCGTGAGATCACCGAAGGTTAGCGCTGTCGGGCGTGGTCGGCACTTGGATGGGTGACCATCCAAGCCGCCATACGCTGTTGCCATTTTTCGGGGTGCACTCAGCCTCGTGATGCCAATTGAGGAGCTACTCGACCGAATAGTAGCGGCTTCGGTCAAGAGTACCATCATAACGACCGGGAGAGCGGTGTGCTGACCCCACGCCCCTCCTATCCGCATCCTCCACTGAGGATGACACGGCGGTCGGATGGTCCCGGTAGGCCACTCGTGGCCTGAAGACGGAGTGCTTTTTGTGATGAATGACAGCTAGCTCTAACGCAGATGAATAGGAACAACAAAACCATAATGTTCGACTAGAGCATTAACAGCGTGCTACTTGAGACATTCAATTCGATTAGATATCTAGGCGTAACATTGCAAAGCAACTTGAAATGGAATGAGAATGTAAGAAGTGTAGTAGGGAAGGAGAATGGTCGACTTGAGTTTATTGGGGGAATTTGAAGGAAGTGAGGTTCGTCTGTAAAGGAGACGGCACGTCGGGCACTAGAAGGACCAACTGTTGAGTACTGTTCGAGTGTTTGCGATCCGCCACCAAGTCGGATTAAAGGAAGGCATCAAACCAATTTAGAGGCGGGATGCTAGATTTGTTAAAGGTAGGCTCGAACAACACAAAGCATTACGGAGATGCTTCTGAAACTCAAACGGGGATCACTGGAGGGAATGCAATATTCTTTTTGAGGATCGCTGTTGAGAAAATTTAAAGAATCGGCAGTTGAGGCTGACTGCAGAACGACTCTACTGCCGCCAACGTTTCTGCGTAAGGACCACAAAGATAAAGACTTGGATTCGTACGGAGCCATATAGACAGTCGTTTTTCCCTCGCTCTAATTACAAATGGAACAGGAAAGGAATTGACTAGTTGTGCTACAAAGCACCCACCGCTATGTGCACCGTACGGAGGATTGCGGAGTATGTATGTAGATTTAGATGATAGTGTCAGAATCCATTACAAGATATGAAAGTGAAAAAATATGTCTGTAGGCAGTAAGGAGCAAACCGGCTGCCATTCACTTGATATTCCGTGCCTGTATCCGTTGCACTTCACTTTTTGCTAACCGAACTCAGTGCAAATAAAATTAAAGCATGAGCTACAACAAACGTTACTTTCTACGCCTTCGTAAAGTAAAGGAGGAGTATAAAAGTTAATAATCAATAATAACATCAATACATTTGTCCTCTAGCAAGGAAGTCTTTTGGAGACACTATGGGGAAGCCACTGCAGAAACTCACCGTACAGCAGTGTAACGAACGAGTGGTGCGAGAAAGATATAATGAAAAAAAAAACATCAAATATATGAAATGCAGTATGTGATTCCCGCAGAGCGTGCAGGGCTGAGCTGGGAGGTGGAAGATGGAAAGACTGAGAAAACAAACCGTGATGTAAGAACTAAATATGGAACTTCCCTTAAATTTATCTTCAAGCAACGGGACGTAGTTTATGAGGCTGGTACAATTTATGAGCCCTACGGTGAAACAAGATATACTTAGTTTATAGAACTTCCGTATGTTTAGAAAATTGAATGTAGTGTGTTTATTTTTCTCAGAATTTCCGTTCTTTAAATCATATACCAAGAACAAGATTCTACAGTTGAGGACGGCATAATTTTGTAACTTACTGTTTACGGTATAATAAATAAACTCTAAAAATTAGTATATGGCCAACTTTCCCTCAGTCAAACAGTAAAACAAATGCTCCTACGACCTCACGTTTCTTTCTCTTTTCATTTATCAGTCAATGATGTCACTTTATTGTCCACTTTCTTTACTAATTGTGGTTTTCCACGCTAATCTTTCTCCCCCTTTAACACTCCTTCTCTCATTTCCATTGCTTCTAGCACTCTTACTTTAAATTTACCTTCCTATACCTTGCCTTGAATACTGCAATTCTCACAATGGAATTCAAAATGGTGTTGGTCCACCCTTAGCCTTGATGACAGCTTCCACTCTCGCAGGCATACGTTCAATCAGGTGCTGGAAGAGGCATACGTTCATTCAGGTGCTGGAAGGTTTTGTGGGGAATGGCAGCCCATTCTTCACGAAATGCTGCACTGAGGAGAGGTATCGATGTCGGTCGGTGAGGTCTAGCACGAAGTCGGCGTTCCAAAACATCCCAAAGCTGTTCTGTAGGATTCAGGTCAGGACTCTGTGCAGGCCAGTCCATTACAGGGGTGTTTTGTCGTGTAACCACTCCGCCACTGGCCGTGCATTATTAACAGGTGCTCAATCGTGTTGAAAGATGCAATCGCCATCTCCGAATTGCTCTTCAGCAGTGGGAAGCAAGAAGGTGCTTAAAACATCATGTATTGTGATAGTGCCACGCAAAACTAGTGGTGCAAGCCCCTTCCTGAAATCCACGACCACACCATAACACCACCGCCTCCGCATTTTACTGTTGACACTACACACGCTGGCAGATGACGTTCACTGGGCATTTGCCATTCCCGCAACCTGCCATCGGATCGCCATATTATGTACTGTGACTCGTCACTTCACACAACGTTTTCCATTGTTCAATCGTCCAATATTTAAGCTCCTTACACCAAGCGAGGCATCGTCTGGCATTTACCGGCGTGATGGGCGCTCGGCCATGAAATCAAAGTTTTCTCACCTTCCACCTAACTGTCATAGTACTTGCAGTGGATCCTGATGCGGTTTGGAATTCCTGTCTGATGGTCTGGATAGATGTCTGCTTATTATACATTACGATTCTCTTCAACTGTCGGCAATCTCTGTCGGTCAACAGACGAACTCGGCCTGTACGCTTTTGTGCTGTACGTATTGCTTCACGTTTCCACCTAAGTATCACTTCGGAAACAGTGGACATAGGGATGTTTAGTAGTGTGGAAATCTCGCTTACAGACGTATGACAAGTGACTCCCATCACCTGATCACGTTCAAAGTCCGTGAGTTCCGCGGAGCGCCCCATTCTGCTCTCTCACGATGTCTGACGGCTACTGAGGTCGCTGATATGGGGTACCTGGCAGTAGGTGGCAGCACAATGCACCTAATATGAAAAACGTATGTTTTTGGGGGTGTCTGGATACTTTCGATCACATAATGTATTTACAGTATGTAAGTTATAATATAAAAAACACCAAATATGGGATCCATCTGCAAACGACGTAATCCAATACATCTTCTAACACCTGTTTATGATGTAGAAAGCGATTTTGCATCTCATTGACCACGTTCCCTTCCACGAAGCAACACGCTGGCGCATACGATTCTGTCTTTCGTGCTTGGAAATGCTCTCCAACGTGAGATTCCCCGCTGTGACGTCATAAAATTGCACCACCTCCACGTCGACGTTCGCTTTTACGTCTCTTGTGAAAGGCAGATTCAAGAAATACATATTTTTGCAGTGTGAGGAGAAACGTGGCCAATGAGATGTAATATCATTTGTACGTCGTAAGTAGAGCTTAGGAAACGCCATATTGTACTATGTCGTTTGCATCTGTAGCCGGTATTTGATGACTTTTATAACTTATGTGCTATGAATATATACTGTTACGAAGTGTCATCACAATGACGATCTCTCGAAAATAAGCCGTTTTTGGTACTATCTTTTATAATAAAATAACGCGAGACGACATATCCATGATTAAAGGCTATTCATTTTTCGTACTAAAACTTGGGTCTTATCAAAGTATGACGTTCCAAGCCATCGGTACACTGAATATTATCAAAAGCATGTCGTTTTTGTTACAATTTAATTCAGTATCAGGTAACGACATAGCGGCGGTTAATGCTTCTGTACATGGAAAGATGCATGACATAGACCAAAAGAACTACTCTCAGCTGTAGTGTGGTGGACAGACGGGCGAACTGTGAAGTCAAATTTAATGTTTCCATAAGGTGAGGTTCAAAAGTCGTGAAGTATTTTATAAAACGCAATTTAACCGTCACCTGTTTATTTGTCCCATTAGTCATCTACCAGTTTCTTCGACGTTGCACTTCATATCAACACTATTGCTTTTATTACATTATTCGTTTTGCACCGTGAACCAGGTGTACACATTTGTTGTTTCCACTTTTATCTGGCGACTGTTTTTACTGTACCTTTTAGTATTGATGTTTCTTTGTTTTTGCTTATGTTCAGTCAAAGATGTTGGTTGATGTGGTCTATTCCTTCACTTTACCACTGATGCAAAAGTATGTTGTTATGTACGTTGTCATGTTACGTCCACCGCCATGTCAACCGCCCGCCATCTTATCCCTAGCCTTGCGGTGCCATGCAGGTGCGGTGTTGAGAGCCGTGTAGTCTATCAGTACATCCCTCTCCCAGCCGGTTTGCAGACGCTTCAGACCGCGGAGCCGCCACAACTCGTTCAAGTAGCTAACTTGACTGCTGAGGTATTCTTCCAGTACTTATTTTTTTGTGATATCTGTCTATTCGACATGGGATATGATTATCAGTATTCTAAGACAAATTATGTCAGATGTTTGTACAATTTCATTGGATAATTTCGATATTGTTCAGCTTCAAAGCAATATACAATGCTTTTAATTAATCTGTTGTACTATATAAGGATACAAATTGAATTTTGCACTCATATACTTTTTGAGTTTTACTACACTCCTGGAAATTGAAATAAGAACACCGTGAATTCATTGTCCCAGGAAGCGGAAACTTTATTGACACATTCCTGGGGTCAGATACATCACATGATCACACTGACAGAACCACAGGCACATAGACACAGGCAACAGAGCATGCACAATGTCGGCACTAGTACAGTGTATATCCACCTTTCGCAGCAATGCAGGCTGCTATTCTCCCATGGAGACGATCGTAGAGATGCTGGATGTAGTCCTGTGGAACGGCTTGCCATGCCATTTCCACCTGGCGCCTCAGTTGGACCAGCGTTCGTGCTGGACGTGCAGACCGCGTGAGACGACGCTTTATCCAGTCCCAAACATGCTCAATGGGGGACAGATCCGGAGATCTTGCTGGCCAGGGTAGTTGACTTACACCTTCTAGAGCACGGTGGGTGGCACGGGATACATGCGGACTTGCATTGTCCTGTTGGAACAGCAAGTTCCCTTGCCGGTCTAGGAATGGTAGAACGATGGGTTCGATGACGGTTTGGATGTACCGTGCACTATTCAGTGTACCCTCGACGATCACCAGTGGTGTACGGCCAGTGTAGGAGATCGCTCCCCACACCACGATGCCGGGTGTTGGCCCTGTGTGCCTCGGTCGTATGCAGTCCTGATTGTGGCGCTCACCTGCACGGCGCCAAACACGCATACGACCATCATTGGCACCAAGGCAGAAGCGACTCTCATCGCTGAAGACGACACGTCTCCATTCGTCCCTCCATTCACGCCTGTCGCGACACCACTGGAGGCGGGCTGCACGATGTTGGGGCGTGAGCGGAAGACGGCCTAACGGTGTGCGGGACCGTAGCCCAGCTTCATGTAGACGGTTGCGAATGGTCCTCGCCGATACCCCAGGAGCAACAGTGTCCCTAATTTGCTGGGAAGTGGCGGTGCGGTCCCCTACGGCACTGCGTAGGATCCTACGGTCTTGGCGTGCATCCGTGCGTCGCTGCGGTCCGGTCCCAGGTCGACGGGCACGTGCACCTTCCGCCGACCACTGGCGACAACATCGATGTACTGTGGAGACCTCACGCCCCACGTGTTGAGCAATTCGGCGGTACGTCCACCCGGCCTCCCGCATGCCCACTATACGCCCTCGCTCAAAGTCCGTCAACTGCACATACGGTTCACGTCCACGCTGTCGCGGCATGCTACCAGTGTTAAAGACTGCGATGGAGCTCCGTATGCCACGGCAAACTGGCTGACACTGACGGCGGCGGTGCACAAATGCTGCGCAGCTAGCGCCATTCGACGGCCAACACCGCGGTTCCTGGTGTGTCCGCTGTGCCGTGCGTGTGATCATTGCTTGTACAGCCCTCTCGCAGTGTCCGGAGCAAGTATGGTGGGTCTGACACAGTGGTGTCAATGTGTTCTTTTTTCCATTTCCAGGAGTGTATTTTTTATGCACTGCCCTTTCATAATTTTTGTAAATCTTGATGTTGATAGACCTCCTGGATGACATTAGTGACTCTCGACATTCAAGTGGATCTTCGGGGTTGAGAGAAGATCATTTAAACGCATTAATCCACAATGCTCCACGTCTCTGTACTCGTGAACTGTCAAATCTGATGAACTGTGATCATTCCTCCACCTTGTGACATTCGCATGCAATGCAGAACGTTCAAAAATTGAATATTTGGTTACCACATGCTCTAAGACAAAATCTCAAAAATTACCAATTGGCTAAAAGTGCATCTCTGCTTGCTCGTCATTAACTGGCTCGTGAATAACACCGACCATTCCTATCCTGTACCGTTCAAAGTGACGAAAATAGTGTCTTAATGCTAACATAATGGAAAAAAGGAATGGTTGAGTCCAAAAAAAGCACCGACGCCCCATGCAGATAGCGCACATCCATGCTATGCATGTGGTGGAACAGTGACGGTGTGGTGTACAACGAATTGCTTTCCTGAGGTGTAACTATCACTGCTGACGTATACCGTCAACAGCTCACACGTCTTGCATACGCAGTCCAAGAACAACGACCAGGAAGGCTGCATGAAGTGATGTTACTCCACTATAACGCCCACCGACATTCTGACAGGCTGACGAAAAACACTAAACAGGAATCGTGTTGGCAAGTAACTCCGCACCCACCTTATTCACCTGATCTTGCGCTCTCAGTTTCGCATCTTTGTCGGTCTCAACCCACAAGGAACCTTATAACGCTAACTTGCCACGTATGATGCACAAGCGTACCATGAAACAAGGTAAATTGACCATCTGAGAGGATTTCGAATTTTTGACTGCACTTGTATCTAATGGATAAAGGTATCGAACTATAATTTTGAATATGGTGAAACTAACAGAAAAACTAAATGGACTTTAACCTTGTGAGTTAATGAAAGTGGTAAAAATCATATGTGAATGACAAAAATGAAAGGTCTCCAGCCCAATTAGGCTCATTAATTTGGAAATATATCCTTAAGAAAATTGAACATTGGCTATTACAGTTACTTTCGTTGATATTTCCCTTTGAACAGCGCACAGGATACAAACTGACACAGGGCTCTCTGAGCTCTGTGTAGCAGCAGTTATGAATATCGCACACACCAGTAATTATAGAAAGCGAATATGTACCAAGCTGATTCTAATAACAGCCACACTCAAGATCATTACTTGAACCAATACTGAAATGTTACTGCATGAAGTGCAGCGCTAAATTTGGACATGAGGGGCTTTTATCTTAACTGACATGTAAAAACACAAATCAAGATAAATAATATCATAAATACACTGTTTATTCTCCTCTACATATATCATTTTTCCTGCACTGGCGCAGATCGCAAGCGTTTGAATTTAAGCTCGTCAAGGTAAGTAATTAATTCTATAATAACTGTCAATTAAGTTAATATTAGACCGTAACAAAGTTAGAGTATTTCATATTATCTATTGAAGGTTTTACTCGTTTCAAAGTATTTCTCGAAAAAAACTGAAACAGAACCTAAGGGCTGGTTTCCGCGTAATTTAGATGTACGTTTACATACAAATTTAAGACATTTCTTTAAGTATTAAGTAAAGAATTTAGGTTGTTTTCATTACACATATATTTAGTAGTGCCGTATCTACTCGTGGAATTAAAGTTTCTAAGTTCTATCTTTTATTTCCTTTCAAAATGTGTAAAATACGTATCGTACATACACGATCGTAGGCCTAATTTTTCAGATATACAGGATTTGAATTTTAGCGTTAGTTTAACTGCATTATGTTACTACATTATTAATAGTATACACGTATATCAGTGTTTCACATAACTTTAGTGACTCTTGTGACCTGTAGTTAATAGAATATTACTGTTATTGCCTAGATAAATTTTGTAAAAAAACTGTAAACTACCATGAACGAGAAGTGTTTGAGCTGCGGTAGGAACGTCAGTTCTGGGGTTCTGTGCATTTGTTGTGGCAGCTGGTTACATTGGGGTGAATGTAGTGGCATGGGAATCAGGGATGTAAATGGGTCCTTCCCATGGTATTGCAGATTGCGTACAAGGGATAGGAAAATAGCGGAACTGGAAGGGAAGATTAGAGCCCTTCAGGCTGAACTGGATAGTGCTAGGGAGAAACTGATGAAGTTAAGGGGGAAAAAGGGTGAAGATAGGTGGGAAGTGGTAGCAAGGAACAGGGGCCACAGAAAAAGAACAGTGTCTGACAGTTTCATCATTGGCACAAACATTAGGTTTGCCTTGCTTCCTCAGTCAACTAAGGAAGAGGCTCAAATAGATGTGTCGTCAGCACTCAACAGACTTTCACTAGGAAACAAACTGTTGTAAAAAAAGTAGAAAGTAGGATGAAAGTTCAGTTAGGTAGTAGCCATGGCAGAGGTGAGCGCCAGATCTTGCAGGAAAAATTAGGTGACAGGTACCAGGTCACAAGTATTTTCAAGCCTAGTGCATGTCTTAGCCAAGTGATAGAGGATGTAGGATAGTTGTGCAAGTGTTTTACAAAGCAGGATCATGTTGTGGTATTGGGTGGAGTGGGAAACAGGATAGGGATCAGGACTAAAATATTGAGTGTGATCTGGTAAAAATAGCATCTACAATGAACCATACAAATGTTGGCTTGGTTTCTGCTTTCATGCAGTATGATCAGCCCCAATTGAACAGTTCTGTGAGGGGGTTCAATATGGAGCTAGATCAGCTGCTTCGGGCAGCTACTTTGTCAGGTATAGGTTTGGTTCCTGTTGATGGTATTGGTAGGTGGGACTTCACAATACATGGCCTGTATCTCAGTAGGAAAGGTAAGGGTAAACTGGCTGGGATGATAGCAAAATCTTTAAGGGGGGGAAGCACTGAAACTCATGGGAGTACTTTTTTACGCTAAGATCAGTGCCCACTCATCCTACATTGATTGAAATTAAGCTTAATGAGAAGTTCAGACAGGTAGGTACTAGAGATGTGAAAATATCACATGATCCTCATAACAGTACAGTGAAAAATAATGTTAGTATGTCACAAGATTCACATAAAAGCGCAGTAAAGAATAATGTTAATATATTGCATCAGAATGACAGTGGATTAAAAAACAAAGTAGATGAGCTTCTTGTTTGTTTAGAAGATTTAGAAACTGAGTGTGAAATAGATGTACTATGCTTGTCTGACCATCATATAGTCACAGATACAGAAATGGTAAATGTAGGTGGATATAAGCTTTCAGCACATGTAAGTAGAGACTCTATGGAGAAAGGAGTTGCCATATATTTTAAAACGTGTCATAGTGTGAAAACTTTGGAAACTAAACAATTTTCTGTAGAGCAACATATAGAAGCATGCGCATGTGAGCTTAAAGTAAATGCCACTTTTATAATTGTAGCTGTGTATAAGTCCCCATTGAGAAATTTTGAACTATTTTTGAAAAACGTGGATTCTTTGTTGTGCTATCTGTCAGACAGAGGAAATCAAATTATTGTTTGTGGGGATTTCAATGTAGATTTTCTGAAAGAGTCCAATGGAAAGCTTGACCTTGAAGTATTACTTGGTTCTTTCGATTTGATATCAGCTATTGATTTTCCTACTTGGATGGTACAAGAAAGCAGATAGATAATGTCATAGACCAAGATAAATTTAATCGAAGAAAAACTTTCTGTCTGATCATGATGCACAGCTAGTTACAGTATATGATATGGTTCTATACAGTAATGCAAAACAGTGCTCCAAATAGTGTGTTCAATTAACAATTCAAAATTTTAGGGAAAGCTAGGATGAGGTGTACAGGGAACATGATGCTAATTTAAAATTTAACCTATTTCATGACACCTTTGTGAGTATATTTGAAAACAGTTTCCCTAAGAAAACAGTGAAATACAATTGTAAGAAACAATATAAAAAGTCATGGCTTACTAAAGAGATAAAAATATATTGTAAACAGGAAAGGGAAATGTATCTTATAGCTAGGTGGAGTAATTATTCCAAAACAGTGAAACATTATAAAAACTACTGCATTGTATTAAGAAAAGTTATTAAAAAAGTCTGGAAGTGTGTGCATTATGTCTGAAATTAGCAAATCAGATAATAAAATTAAAACAATTTGGAATATTGTTAAAAGGCAAACAGCGCAACTAAGAGCACAAGAAGAGTGTATTTCTATCAAACACAATGAAAAATTTGTTAACAAGAAGTCAGAAGCAGAAAATATTTTTAATAATCATTTTTTAACTGTTGTAGAGAAAATAGGATCCAGTTATTCAATAGAAAATGCAAGGCAGTGTATGGAAGAGAGAGTACCTATGCAATTTGATAAAATTGAAATTCAACCCACCTCTCCTGCTGAAATTAGGAAAATAATAAATTCACTCAAAAGTAAAAGCTCACATGGAATTGATGGCATTTCCAACAGAGTACTAAAACCTTGTGTTGTGTTGGCAGAAGAGCCAACACCGTGTTACTAGTGGAAACTGAAATGCACGCGTTTTAGCTCATGCAGGCTGGCGTGAGGAGGGAAGGACTATACTGACGTGAGGTCTGGAACATTACAAGGAGTTAGAATTCAGAAAGCGGACGTAATTAGTTTGATACTTAACTTTAATCCATTAATGATGAACGTCGCTCTTGACAGTACATGATTCACAATATTATCTGTTCAGAATACACTCCTAGTTACTGAATATGGCGCCTTGCTAGGTTGTAGCAAATGACGTAGCTGAAGGCTATGCTAAACTGTCGTCTCTGCAACTGAAAGCGTAAGTAGACAGTGAACCATCGCTAGCAAAGTCGGCTGTACAACTGGGGCGAGTGCTAGGAAGTCTCTCTAGACCTGCTGTGTGGCGACACGCGGGTCCGACGCATACTAACGGACAGCGGCCGATTTAAAGGCTACCACCTAGCAAGTGTTGTGTCTGGCGGTGACACCACAGCTTTTTCCCAACAAATAAGTAGTAGCTTACTGAAACAGGGCATTTTTCCAGACAGACTGAAATATGCTATTGTTAAACCATTGCATAAAAAAGGGGATAGATCTGATGCTAACAACTACCGCCCAATCTCACTTCTGACAGCTTTGTCCAAAGTTCTTGAAAAGGTAATGTATTCAAGAGTAGCATCACATATTTTTAAAAATGGAGTACTAACAAAATGTCAGTTTGGTTTCCAGAAAGGCTTTCCAACATAAAATGCTAGGTATGCTTTCACTGACCAAATATTAAATGCACTGAATAACTAAACACCACCCATTGGGATATTTTGTGATCTATCAAAGGAGTTTGATTGTATGAATAATGAAATTCTTCTAGATAAGCTTGAATATTATGGTATGAGTGGGACAGTGCACAAATGATTTAATTCATATTTGACTGGAAGAATGCAGAAGGTTCAACACATTTTTCCAGACAGACTGAAATATGCTATTGTTAAACCATTGCATAAAAAAGGGGATAGATCTGATGCTAACAACTACCGCCCAATCTCACTTCTGACAGCTTTGTCCAAAGTTCTTGAAAAGGTAATGTATTCAAGAGTAGCATCACATATTTTTAAAAATGAAGTACTAACAAAATGTCAGTTTGGTTTCCAGAAAGGCTTTCCAACATAAAATGCTAGGTATGCTTTCACTAACCAAATATTAAATGCACTGAATAACTAAACATCACCCATTGGGATATTTTGTGATCTATCAAAGGATTTTGATTGTATGAATAATGAAATTCTTCTAGATAAGCTTAAGTATTATGGTATGAGTGGGACAGTGCACAAATGATTTAATTCATATTTGACTGGAAGAATGCAGACGGTTCAAATTAACAGTACAGATAATCTGAAAAACCCAGCAGAGTCCTCTAGCTGGGGAGATATCAAGAATGGTGTCCCACAGGGTTTAGTCTTGGGTCCCTTATTGGTCTTGATATATGTTAATAACTTGCCACTATATATTCGTGAATACGCAAGGCTAGTCCTTTTTGCTGATGATGCAAGTATAGTAATCACAGCCAACAAGCAAGAATCAGCTGAGGAAATTGCAAATAATGTCTTTCAGAGAATTATTAAGTGGTTCTCTGTAAATGGACTCCCACTAAATTTTGAGGAAACACAGTTCACACAATTCTGTACAGTAAATGGAATAACACCACTGATAAATATAGACTATGAACAGAAGTCTGTTGCTAAGCAGAATACTCAAAATGTCTGAGTGTGTGCTTCGATGAGAAACTGAATTGGAAGAAACACATCAATGATCTGCCAAAACGGTTAGGTTCAGCTACTTATGCTATTAGGGTTATTGCAAATTTTGGTGATAAACATTTCTGTAAGTTAGCCTGCTATGCCTATTTTCATTCATTGGTTTAATATGGCATCATATTTTGGGCAATTCGTCATTAAGAGAGAAAGTATTCATTGCACAAAAGCGTGTAATCAGAATAATAGCTGGAGCTCACCCAAGATCACCTTCCAGACATTTACTTAAGGAGCTTGGGATATTCACAGTACCTTCACAATACATACATTCACTTATGAAATTTGTCATTAATAACCCATCTCAGTTCAAAAATAACAGCAAAGTGCATAGGTACAACACTAGAAGAAAGGATGATCTTCACTATTCTGGAGTAAATCTCACTTTGGCACCAAAAGGGGTGAATTATGTGGCCACAAAAATCTTCGGCCATTTGCCAAACAGTATTAAATGTCTGACAGATAGTCAACTCACATTTAAAAGCAAATTAAAAGAATTTCTGATTGATAAATCCTACACAATAGATGAATTTTTAAATATGAAATAGTAACTGTAAAAAAATTAATTAATTAATTTGTATAAAGAAAACTTATGTTAAAGTGACATATTCCACATCATTACGAAATGTCGTATTCATGATCTACGGAACAAGGGTTAATGTATATATCTTAGCAGCAGTAATAGTCCAATTATCTTCCTAATATGTGGAGAATATGATGGGAACCCATAAACTAGTATAGTGTCACTATTCAAGCTCTATGATTATTTCAGTAAGAAAGACTAATTCAAAAAAGTTAATCCTCCACTTCACTTGGAGTAGTTCATAATTTACTTTGCGAGACAAGAAATTCAGTACTGAGCTCAATTACCTTCGAAAAAGGAGCCATTCATGATAGAAATCACAACATTACTATTTTTAAAATGAGCTTAACATATTTGCCTTTTTTATCACAGGTATTTTAGACAGTAACATTTACACAATCTGGCACCATATTCCCACAAAACTATACTTTGCAATGAACTAAGAGCACTTAAGCAAATTCCTATCTAACTTCCCTTTTGTGGTTTTAACTTTAACTTTTGTTACTACTGTTATATTTGACAAACAAATGTAAAAAAACAGCACTTTGAAACACTTGAATGCAAGAATTTAAAACAGGATACTCGGTATTAGTAGCACTTAGGAGAGGATCCTGTATACATTCGTGATTAGGACAGAAGATATCGGTTCTAGGCGCTCAGTCCGGAACCGCACGACTGCTACGGTCGCAGGTTCGAAACCTGCCTCGGGCATGGATGTGTGTGATGTCCTTAGGTTAATTAGGTTTAATTAGTTCTAAGTTCTAGGGGACTGATGACCTAAGATGTTAAGTCCCATAGTGCTCAGAGCCATTTGAACAGAAGATATGGTTCTGGACACAGATTTACAGCATATGCATTATTATTGAAACCAACACATAAATTAAATGGTCCATGTGCATATACATAGCTGGATGTATGAAATTAGTAAAACAGTGCGAAGTTTTGGTGACAAGCGACATGGCGACTAACTGTAATCACAGCTAGCTTTTGTTCAAATGCTCTATAAAATCTCTTCTTGGCGTCGGATTTTCATCATATTAGAGCCATTTCTTTATGTCGAGAATACCAAATAATAGCCAGATCTACATCCGAGACAAATCCTTGGTAAGGCAGCTACCAATTGCCTCTCTCAGCACCGTCGAAATGTACCATGGTAGGGCTATACACGTACTGTTCACACCAGGGAGCCACCCAGTTTGACTGCCAAAATCACCTTTTACATTGCACCATGCCACTTCCGTTGCAGAGGGCTTCATGACACCTTTTATGTATTACAAATACAGATGCCCTAACTATGAACCAGCTTTCAACAAACATTGTCTTTTTTATAATCGTACACATATTATAATAATTTATTCTTTTAACACTTCATTTAGCTTTTTCCATATATACATTACAAAACTCTAATTTCCTGTAACAAATCAAGGACTTTAACTAACAAAGAACACACACTCCATAATTGCGGATACACAGTTACATAATACAAACCTACTTCTGATCGATATAAGTGTTACACATGCCCTATGTTTCATTGAGGTTTCCCGACAGGTATACAACAATGAAACATCAATAACACTGCAAGAAAGTGTTGGGTGTACACAACAAACACTTCACATGACTTTTTATGTAAACACTGTTTCATCAAGTATTAAAACAAAAGAGAACAGGAATTTCTGTTGAATTCAGAAAATATATACTATTCTGTATATGAGTAGTCCATCTTGTGAAAAATGTACATATAGGAATTTATATATTGCTTACATACATAGCTTTCATTACACATGGTTAGTCACTGTATGATCATTAAGAAGCTATGTTTTGTCTGCTTTTAATATTCATGCAGTTCATTAAGAAATCACAATACCCAGTACACTAGATATACTTTTCATCCTTTGTCTGCCTGTAGCTATATTTGGGAGTCCTCCATTATTTTCAACGTCAACACTAGTCTGCCTATTGACACATTTGGCAGTCCTTCTGATCATGTTCCAATATTCAATCAATGCAGTCCTTATGTAAGTCATAGCCTGGAGTTTACATGTAGTGCATATCCCATTATGTTATACTGAATCTGAAAGTTATAGACATGTATCAGTAGTCTTGTAACAAAAAATGTTTTTTCCAACATAGCAACACTTGACAACGTGTAGGGAAGTAGCCTACTCACGCCATATACAATTCATATGCTTTCCATTGTGTGCCAGCCTAGTCCGCTGTAACTAGCTATGATGTCACAAATGTTGCGCAATACCTTAAAAATAATGCAAGTAATCTGAAAAGTTGATAGCAGGTCAGAAGTGATGCTAAAATAATAATGTGTTAAGTTTCTGTTTGGTAACTTTAACAGTTTTCGAAATTTGGATATTTTACATAAAAATCATTGGCGCAACAGGAAGGAGCTAGAAACTTCAAAATTTATATTCGGATCCTTTTTCATTGTTATTTAATGGAAACAGCATGCTGGATCTCACAAAGTAATATTTTGGTTGAAATTCATGATTTTCTGTTGTGTGTCCTAAAAGTTCGGAAGCTAGATAGATTAAGTAAGTGATTATATAAAGCTAGGATGTTTAGATTTAGGTAGAAGGGAGATACGCTATAATAACAAAAATATGAGGAGATTCTAAAAGGTATCTATAAAAGTATAGCTGTAGCGTCTCTCCAAAGAGCAAGGTCAGAGCTCATCTATTGCGTGCAGTACAACTAAACTAATTTTCTCGCCAAAAGTATTTATCCTAACCATATTAAAATTTTATTATACATACTTACCTGTGTGCTGACTGCACAATTAAATTGTGAGCTTCATTGGTCTTCAGCGAATGAAGCAATTAATTATTTAGTAACTTGAAGTGGTGTTCTGCTAGGCCCAGCGGATAGTCAGTAAGGCAAATGTTGTCGGCCGCACTTTCGGCGGTCTGCACCGCGATTAAATAAATAAGAGCGTACGAGCTAGAGTAAGGCCCCAGTTCTCTTCTAGATTCGTATCAGCGCGCACTCCGTGTCGGAAGCCGCGTCGCCTTTGTGCAGTTGCCAGGAACAGCCTTGGATGCCGTATTACGTAACTTGATATGCACTTAACAAAGAGTTCGCATTGGGCTAAAGTGTTAACTGTGGAACGACTTCAGTGATTTATTCTCAGTTTGCGTATGTCGTATTTTCACGTGTCGCCGCAGAAAAGTCTTTCTACCATTACTAGTGTGGCGTTTGATGAGTATTAACATCAAATTTTGGCGAGCATTCACTTTGAACATTTACATCGATAACGATTATTGAACAGTTTCGTTATCTGTGGATAATAGGATCTGCGCAGTAGACTCTGAACAGCTCTGATAGTGCAGTAGCTGATATGGGTTATCATTTGTCTGGAATTTTACACTTTATCGTTTTCAGAATATAGTGAAAATTGTTATAGTAAACTGCATTTTCTATGAATCTCAGACATCATCCTAAATCCTCAGGGTAATAAACTTCAATAATCAATAACTTTTTCTCCATCAGAGTGGGCACAGTGAACTCTAATTACAGGCATCACGTTTTTGCAAATCACTTTCTGGTTGCCAACATTGTAGTTAGTGAACCTGTGTTGAGAACAGCAATAAATAATAGAAATAATATATAATACATAATTTTTCCACCAGCTGCCCCACAAACACAATATCATGAACAAGAACATATAGAGTAAAATACTATTTGTCCTTTATTACTCATTTCTGTGGATGTAAGTTTTTAAATCTACAATATTACGAGCACCTAATGGCTTCTTTACTTAGGATAAACAAGATAATAGGCGTCAGTGTGTGGAGTTCCTTGCACTTCAAAGGGACCATTATAAATACACTCCTGGAAATGGAAAAAAGAACACATTGACACCGGTGTGTCAGACCCACCATACTTGCTCCGGACACTGCGAGAGGGCTGTACAAGCAATGATCACACGCACGGCACAGCGGACACACCAGGAACCGCGGTGTTGGCCGTCGAATGGCGCTAGCTGCGCAGCATTTGTGCACAGCCGCCGTCAGTGTCAGCCAGTTTGCCGTGGCATACGGAGCTCCATCGCAGTCTTTAACACTGGTAGCATGCCGCGACAGCGTGGACGTGAACCGTATGTGCAGTTGACTGACTTTGAGCGAGGGCGTATAGTGGGCATGCGGGAGGCCGGGTGGACGTACCGCCGAATTGCTCAACACGTGGGGCGTGAGGTTTCCACAGTACATCGATGTTGTCGCCAGTGGTCGGCGGAAGGTGCACGTGCCCGTCGACCTGGGACCGGACCGCAGCGACGCACGGATGCACGCCAAGACCGTAGGATCCTACGCAGTGCCGTAGGGGACCGCACCGCCACTTCCCAGCAAATTAGGGACACTGTTGCTCCTGGGGTATCCGCGAGGACCATTCGCAACCGTCTCCATGAAGCTGGGCTACGGTCCCGCACACCGTTAGGCCGTCTTCCGCTCACGCCCCAACATCGTGCAGCCCGCCTCCAGTGGTGTCGCGACAGGCGTGAATGGAGGGACGAATGGAGACGTGTCGTCTTCAGCGATGAGAGTCGCTTCTGCCTCGGTGCCAATGATGGTCGTATGCGTGTTTGGCGCCGTGCAGGTGAGCGCCACAATCAGGACTGCATACGACCGAGGCACACAGGGCCAACACCCGGCATTATGGTGTGGGGAGTGATCTCCTACACTGGCCGTACACCACTGGTGATCGTCGAGGGGACACTGAATAGTGCACGGTACATCCAAACCGTCATCGAACCCATCGTTCTACCATTCCTAGACCGGCAAGGGAACTTGCTGTTCCAACAGGACAATGCACGTCCGCATGTATCCCGTGCCACCCAACGTGCTCTAGAAGGTGTAAGTCAACTACCCTGGCCAGCAAGATCTCCGGATCTGTCCCCCATTGAGCATGTTTGGGACTGGATGAAGCGTCGTCTCACGCGGTCTGCACGTCCAGCACGAACGCTGGTCCAACTGAGGCGCCAGGTGGAAATGGCATGGCAAGCCGTTCCACAGGACTACATCCAGCATCTCTACGATCGTCTCCATGGGAGAATAGCAGCCTGCATTGCTGCGAAAGGTGGATATACACTGTACTAGTGCCGACATTGTGCATGCTCTGTTGCCTGTGTCTATGTGCCTGTGGTTCTGTCAGTGTGATCATGTGATGTATCTGACCCCAGGAATGTGTCAATAAAGTTTCCGCTTCCTGGAACAATGAATTCACGGTGTTCTTATTTCAATTTCCAGGAGTGTATATTTGAATTTATAAGTTTCTTGGTTTATTTCACGAGATTTTTCATGAGTTTTTATGAGAACAAAGTAACCCCCAATTTGAATTTGGTCACTTTAAAGCCTTTATCGTGCCTTTTAGATCTGGCTTCCCCTTTTTCTTTCATTCTTTTTCTTATGAAGTCTTTTTTCTCTCTGAGATCCAGTTCTACACAGGGTGGAAATTGTAAGGTTTTTTCTACTATACTTTTGCTCTTAGGATTAAGTATAATTTCCTCAGGCGTAAGTCCTGTAGGTTCATGATGGAGGGTATTCAGTACAATTTCAAAGTCTGCAATAAACTTGCTCCATGCCTTATGATTGTGATGGCACCAAGTTTGACACAATCTACCTAGTTCATGCATATAACACTCCACTGGATTACTTGCAGAATAGTATACTGAAATATATTTCATTTGACTGCCATTCTGCTCCATCCCTTCCTTCCATATTTTTGAAATCAATTGAGGTCCATTATCTGATAGTACTGCCTTTGGTTTTCCTATGGTATTGAAATATTCAGTCATTCTATTAAATACTGCTTTTGCGGTAGCTTTCCTAATGGGAAAGAGTTTGATAAACTTCGAAAATACTTCTAATATCACTACAATGTAGGTACAATTTCCGGAAGTTTTCGGGAGACGCCCATACAAATCTACTGACAATAAGTCAAGAGTGTCTTCCGGTAAACTGTTCTGCATGGAACCTTGGTTGGTTCGATTTGTGACCTTTGCCCACTGGTAAATATCACATGATTTAATTTGATCTGTTATTTTCTTTGTTGCACTGATATTTATTATTATTGCATCAGAAAGTTTTTCGATACACTTTCTCAGGCTACCATGTCCTGAAGTGCAGTGAAAATAATCAGTTACTTCAGTCTCAAATTGAGATGACCACCACACTTTCCACTCTTCTCTATTTGCATCTTTTGGTTTGTATAAAATATCTTTAAAGATCTCATAAAACTTACTAATTTGAGGATACTTGACATTATTAAAATTTACTTTAACTGACTTCCAAACTTCATCTTCATTTTGGTAATACCGCATATTTTTGCAAATTTGTTCGATTTCTTTTTCCCCTGTCCATCTTTGATGAATCTCACATGAAAAGGGCCATCTTCGTTATTTTCCTTTGGCACATTGTCTATTCCTTCAGGTAGTCTGGATAGAGCATGTGCTACATGATTGTCACTTTCTTTAACTTAGAAAATTTCGTAGTCAAACTGCTGGAGGTACAGTACCAAACGGCTTAATCTGCCAGTAAATAAGCGGCAGTCTTTAAGAAACTCCGACGCTTTGTCATCAGTATGTATAATTGTTTTATTCACCCACAAATAATTTCGAAACATTTTCAAACCCCATATGATACCTAGAGCTTCTTTTTCTGAAATGGTATAATTTCTTTCGTACTTAGTCAGGGTTCGACAAGCAAAAGCTATTGTCCTACATTTTGATTCTACTGAGTCTATGTTGTCTTGGAAAATTTCTATGCAGAATCCATATGGACTGCTATCAGTACTCGAGAAATGGTTCACGCAAAACAGGGTAGTACAAGATATTGTTCCTTATTAATTCGTTTTTCAAATTCCTCTGTCCAAATGAATGCACTATTTTTCTTAAGTAAGCCATGTGAGTGAGGATCATTAAATGCTTGCCCCCTTGGCGAATTTGTGGTAAAATCCGCAGAGACCGAGATACGCTTTTAATTGCTTTCGGTTCTTATGTGGTGGACATTTTTCAATGGCATTTAACTTCTCTGGGTCCTTTCCAGTCTCAGAAGTGGTAATTATAGTATATCCCAAGAATTTTATTTCCTGTTTTACTAACTCGAATTCTTCAGTTTTAGTGTCATTCCTCCTGCTTGAAGAGCAGAAAGGCTTTTGTCTAATAATTCACAGTGTTCTTTCCAATTTTCCGTAGCAAGTCGTCCATGTATATGGTAATATGGCACTTAGTTCCGTTCCTAACATGGAATCTAAAGCCCAAATGAAGACTTCAATGGAAGTTCAAATGGTTCAAATGGCTCTGAACACAATGGGACTTAACATCTACATCTACATCTATACTCCGCGAGCCACCTTACGGTGTGTGGCGGAGGGTACTTATTGTACCACTATCTGATCCCCCCTTCCCTGTTCCATTCACGAATTGTGCGTGGGAAGAACGACTGCTTGTAAGTTTCCGTATTTGCTCTAATTTCTCGGATCTTTTCGTTGTGATCATTACGCGAGATATATGTGGGCGGTAGTAATATGTTTCCCATCTCTTCCCGGAATGTGCTCTCTCGTAATTTCGATAATAAACCTCTCCGTATTGCGTAACGCCTTTCTTGAAGTGTCCGCCACTGGAGCTTGTTCAGCATCTCCGTAACGCTCTCGCGCTGACTAAATGTCCCCATGACGAATCGCGCTGCTTTTCGCTGGATCATGTCTATCTCTTCTATTAATCCAACCTGGTAAGGGTCCCATACTGATGAGCAATACTCAAGAATCGGACGAACAAGCGTTTTGTAAGCTACTTCTTTCGTCGATGAGTCACATTTTCTTAGAATTCTTCCTATGAATCTCAACCTGGCGCCTGCTTTTCCCACTATTTGTTTTATGTGATCATTCCACTTCAGATCGCTCCGGATAGTAACTCTTAAGTATTTTACGGTCGTTACCGCTTCCAATGATTTACCACCTATGGCATAATCGTACTGGAATGGATTTCTGCCCCTATGTATGCGCATTATATTACATTTATCTACGTTTAGGGAAAGCTGCCAGCTGTCGCACCATTCATTAATCCTCTGCAGGTCTTCCTGGAGTACGTACGAGTCTTCTGATGTTGCTACTTTCTTGTAGACAACCGTGTCATCTGCAATTAGCCTCACGGAGCTACCGATGTTGTCAACTAAGTCATTTATGTATATTGTAAACAATAAAGGTCCTATCACGCTTCCTTGCGGTACTCCCGAAATTACCTCTACATCTGCAGATTTTGAACCGTTAAGAATGACATGTTGTGTTCTTTCTTCTAGGAAATCCTGAATCCAATCACAAACCTGGTCCGATATTCCGTAAGCTCGTATTTTTTTCACTAAACGTAAGTGCGGAACCGTATCAAATGCCTTCCTGAAGTCCAGGAATACGGCATCAATCTGCTCGCCAGTGTCTACGGCACTGTGAATTTCTTGGGCAAATAGGGCGAGCTGAGTTTCACATGATCTCTGTTTGCGGAATCCATGTTGGTTATGATGAAGGAGATTTGTATTATCTAAGAACGTCATAATACGAGAACACAAAACATGTTCCATTATTCTACATGAGTCTCCTAGAACTTAGAACTACTTAAACCTACATAACCTAAGGACATCACACATATCCATGACTGAGGCAGGATTCGAACCTGCGACCATAACGGTCGCGCGGTTCCAGACTGAAGCCCCTCATACCGCTCGGCCACCATGGCCAACTAGGCGGAAGTATTAAGACCAAAAGGGAGAACTTTATACTGGTAACATTTTCCCGCAAATAGAAATGCGGTATACTTCCGAGACCCTTTATGCAATGGGCTTTGCCAATACCCTGCCGTGAGGTCTAAGCTAGTCAAATACCGCACATTGTGGAACTTTTGCAACAGATCGTCTAAATTTTCTGGACGATCTGCTTCTCTTTTGACAACCTTGTTTAGTGTTCGTTCATCGATTACTACTTGCACGCCTCCAAATTTACCGAAGAATTTTCTTTGGTTTAACATTCTTTGCAATTAGAAAACGAATAACATATCTGATTTCACACGCGGCGGCATTTTCAATTACGGCTGACATTATAAAGAAGCACTACAAAGCACACGTTGGAAGCAGCGATCTGAAAATGGCATACATGTCTTCTCCTTGATTCAGTCTCCTAAACTTAGAACTACTTACACCTAACTAACCTAAGGACATCACACATATCCATGCCCGAGGCAGGATTCGAACCTGCGACCGAAACCGGTCGTACATTAAATAAAATCACCTTCTGTTGTGACTAGTAGCGGTTATTATTCTACACCCCATAAAGGAACAGTCACCGAGTTCAACTGCACCCACTATGGTTAAAATTCACAAAAATTATCGTGGTAGCTCCTTTTTATTTCGTAGATCTCTAAGATCCATTAACTTACAGACATGAGTGTATCAGTATTAGTATCACCATTTCTACGTCTGAATCATATTTCGTTAGCCAACTAATGGTGTGTGGCGGACGGTACTTTCGGTGGCACTATCTGATCCCTCCAACACTGTTCCACTCGCGAATAGTGCGAAGGGAAGAACGATTGTCAGTGAGCCTCTGTATTGGCTCTAATTTCTCGAATTTTCCCCTCGTGGTCAATACACGAGATGTATGTGGGGGGAAGTAATGTGTTGTCCCGAAATTTCAATAGTAAATCCCTCCATTATGCACAACGCTTCTTTTGTAACGTCTGCCAGTGGAGTTTGTTTAGCATTTCCGTAAAGCTCTCTCGTCAGCTAAACGATCCCGTGACGAAACGCGCCGCTCATCGTTGGATCTTCTCTATCTCTTGTATCAGTCCTATCTGATAGGGATCCCCGATAGATGAACAATACTCAAGAATCTGGCGAAAAAGCACATTATAAGCCACTTCTTTCGTGGATGAGTTACATTTCCTTAAGATTCTTCCGATGAATGTAAGTCTGTTGTTTGCTTTTCCCTCTATGTTTAACTCGTATGTGGTCATTCCACTTGAGGTCGCTCTGGATAGTTACGCCTAGATACTTTACGGCAGACGCTGTCTCCAGCTGTGTGTCATCAATAGTGTAGCTGTACAGTAGTGGATGCGCAATATGTTACATTTATTTACATTCAGAATCAACTGCCAGAGCCTGTACCATTCATCAGTTCTCTGCAGGTCGTTCTGCAATTTCTTACTATCTTCTGGCTTTGTTACTTTGGTACAGACAACTGAATCATCTGCGAATAGCCTTAAAGAGCATCCGACACTTTCTACAAGATCATCTATATATACCATAAATTGCAACGGTCCTGTTACACTTCCTTGTGGTACTCCGCCTTTACGTCTGATGATTTAGTTCCGTTAAGACCGACGTGCTGAGTTCTATCTGCAAGTAAGTCTTGAATCCAATCGTAAGTCTGCTCTGATACTCCGTAAGCTCGTATTTCTTTTACATTAAACGGCAATGCGAAACGGTGTCAAATGCCTTACTGAAATCAAGGAACACGGCATCAACCTGAGCGCCGTTGTTCATTGCCGTGTGGATCTCAAGAAAGGTCACAGTTCATAGTAATCGACGGAAAGATATCGAGTAAAACAGAAGTAATGTCTGGCGTTCCCCAAAGAAGTATTATAGGCCCTCTGCTGTTCCTGTTCTACATAAATGACACATGAGATGCCTCTTAGATTGCTCTTGTAAAGTCATCATATGATAAAAACCAATTGTTGAATGATTTATACAAGATATCTGTATGGTTCTGAAAGTGGCGCTTGTCTGTAAATAGCGAAAAGTGTGAAGTCGTCCACATGAATATTAAAAAGAATCCGCTAAATTTTGGTTGCAGAATAAATCATACAAATCTGGAACCTATGAATTCCACTAAATACTTAGGGATTACAGTTACAAATAACTTAAACTGGACGATCACATAGATAATGTTGTGGGGAAAGCAAACCAAAGACCACAATTTGTTGTGTAACACCCCACCCGTCACTTATCTGGTTTTGGTGTGTGTTCACCCCAGGTAATTGACTAAGAGATCAACAGAGTGCAAAACTGCCGCAATGTCGGATACCGCAAAGAAAGTAATAAGGCCCTGTGACTCCTGATTGAAATGCGGTGGCATTGGTGACATTAATTGATTCAGAATTGATCCCTTTTAATTAAAAAGGGGTGCACATTGATGTTATATGCAGCTATTGAACACCAGATGCAAATGTTGAACATAAAATTAATTAAGAAAGTGACTTGGGATTTCAACTACTTGATTGAAAACAGATGCAGTCGATTAGCACAGATTTATTTTAACTCACGACCTTCAATCATCACATTACATGATTCTCCTAACAGGCAGTGGTAACAAATTGCGTTTGCGTGGAATAAAGCATGATAAATCAAAAGTAAGTCCTATTGACTGACCCAGGCGTAATGCAAAGTGCGAGAAGAATTTTACAATACATGGCCCATGAAACCCTCGTGGAAACTTTGCCGACATGATCCAACAAATTAATCAGTGGCCAGAGCGGGCGCAATATCACCGAATTCAGCATCGCAGGGCGTCGTTATGCGGAAGTCGGCTGACCTCGTGGTGCTGTAAGGCTGCGCTCGTCTATTCACTTCTAGCTATCTTGCTCAGTACATAGCTGAACGAAAACTTTCTATCTCCAAGCTCAATCGTTCCATTTGCTAAGTCCTAAACTGCAGAGATGCTCACTCTCTCTCAGGCAAGCTAAGAACGCCACGTCCACACTCTAGGCAAGTTGGGAACAGAAGACCTCTACGGAGACTTCTGACAGTCTGCTCTTCGCCTTGGTTTCCCTTCCAGCAAAATCACTTACGCCAATTGCAGCGCAAGTCGCGTTAATATTGCGTCACTTCCCAGCGCCGACCAATGCCTGCTTTGGGAAGTGAACAAATTCCCACAAAATTTCCCTTCCTCTCAACTTCTGCTATTTAGCTCCTCCCAGGCCACCTAACAAGATTAGCGTCTGCACAAAACACCAATTTTTCCGGAATTCTGACTCCCAGGAGAGTACTTCAAATTCCTTGGTCCTATGTTCCCATCGGAGGCCGGCGTATTTCATTCTGTCGCTCTTCACCTGAATTACTTCGGACTCTGTGGACCGTGAATTCAGCGTGAAGTTGCTATAGTCACGAACACTCATATTTTGGCCTCTGTTGACCGCTCCACCGTAGCTTTGCGCGGCTTACTCGCATGTTTCACTGAAAATGGGACGACAGACATTTATCAACAGGCGTACAAGTCCTCCGTCTGCTTCCCGGTACACCAGCATGGGGTCAACCACCCACTCACTGTCACACATCTTAAGGCAGCTGGAGGCCGCTCCCCGTTACCACTTTCTCAGAGCTTGAGCCGCCCTAAGCTGCCTATTGTCGCTTCCCTTCACCGCTCCCCAGTTGGCTAAGGTCAGCTCTGTATACTTCCCTGGGATAAACTAGCCTCCAGTAAATCGACACGTTTCCACAAAGTTTTCATGTTGTGTGAATTACTTTAAAACCATCACCCGACATTAATTATTCCAATACGTCCATACTATACCCTCTACAAGATGCATTGTGCCTTGTCAGTCATTTTGTTCAGCCCTTCTGTTCGCTCAACATGAGTTAGGTGATCTTTAATGACTTCATGTAAGGGTCATAGTTCTTGCCATCTTACAATTGGTACAACACTCAGAATGTGCAACAACACGCTTGTACGCACTCTTCTAGATTAGTGCTTTGCGGTGTGGGATCCGCATTGGATGGGACTGACGGAAGACATCAAAAAGTTCAAAGAAGAGCAGCTCTTTTTGTATCATCGCTGAATAGGGGAAAGTGTGCTACAGACTGATACGAGAATTGGGGTGGCAATCATTAAAACAAAGGCGTTTTTCGTTGCGGCACGATCTTCTCGTAAATTTCGATCACCAACTTTCGCCTCTGATTGCGAAAATATTTTGTTTACTTCCATCTACGTAGGGAGAAATGATCATCATGATAAAATAAGAGAAATCAGAGCTCACACAAATATTTAAGAGCTCGTTTTCCCGTGCACCATTCGAGAGTGGAACAGTAGAGATATAGCTTGAAAGTGGTTCGATGAACCTTCTGCCAGGCGCGTAATTGTGAGCTGCAGAGTAATCATATAGATTAGACGTAGATGTAAGATGTTGTTGAGTGTTCTTAGGAACAGCAGTGATGTGGTCCTAACATATTATCCTCGTATTGTACAAACTGCCACAGAAGGATAACATCGAAATTTTCTGAGAAGATTACCGGAATCTTTCAAGAAGAAGCATCTGGTGAAGCTGTCCAAGTGGGTGCCTTTCGTCCACAACAATGCCCCAGTTCATTCTGCTCTGGAAGCACTCACAGTGCTACGTCATTGGGCCTCACCCGCCGTATTTTCCTGACATGGCTCCCACTGAAGTTTTTCTCATTCCTCGGATGAAGAAACCAATGCATGGCAGGCATTTTCACAATGAGGGCGACGTGAGTCTCGAGGTGGAACATTTCCCAAGCAACCAAAATGGAGACCTCTACAGCCGAGGTCTTTCCAAAGTGCTTCTTCGTTTGGAGAAATGCGTCACATTGAAGCGTGAATATGTAGAGAAGGACTGAAACCGTCATTAAGTTTCATTTTCACTGCTTGATAATTAAAGCATTATGTCTAGCCTTTTACATGTTCGAAATCAACTAGTAGACACAAGAAAAAAAGGAGATCAGAGAACAGATTGAAATGGAAGAAATCATGACAGTAATGATAATGCACTGGAAATGTCCATATGTTCAATAATGGACCAAAGAAGTTCTTAGATGAAAATTGATAGTAAAACATCAATACCACAAATTAATGAAAGAAGGATATATGGCTTTACAAAACATGCGCTACCAACATGTATGCTAACACACCAAGACTATAACACATGTATAACTCACGATATAGATCTTCTGTGAAGTTTGTAAACTACGAGTAAAGAACTGACAATCTGACCGTGGGAGGTGAAACATTAGTCATGCAAGATCGCTCAGTAGGTATGAAGACGCCAGCTGAAGCCATGGGCATTTGTTTGACGTTTCGTCTAGCCCTGCAGTGTTAATCCATGAACAAGTCGCTCATATTATCTTCACAAAAATTATACACTATCAGATATTGTATCTGAAACAATGCCACTGCATCGCACAACAGTGGATAAAAATATAAACAAACAAGCAATGATAACATCATTTATTTACTTATTGCTTATTTAGTCTGACCAGATGAAGGCTTTAAAGCTGTCTCTTACAACTGACCAGGAGCAGCACATGCCAAAGATATTACAATACCTTCTCAGCAACAACAACAATAATAATAGATCCAGCGATCAGAGGCCCTGCAGACCACGCGCTACTTCCACAAACTGCCTCCATTCCTTCCTGTTTTGTGCCCGGTTCCTCCAGGTGTCTTCAGTTCCCAGGGCTGCTAGGTCCTTCGTTAGGTCGTCCATCCAGCGCTGCTTGGTCGTCAAATGGGGCGTTTGGTGTTTGGTTTCCCCTCTAGTGCCATCTTCGCCTGTCTTCCATCTGGTATACGGGCTACATGGCTCTCCCATTGTATTCTTTGGCTCTTTATCTTCTTTTGGATAGTTGGTTGGCGCATCAGAAGGTAGATTTCCTCGTTTTTCCTCTTCATCCACTCTCCGTTATCTAAAACTGGTCCCCATATCTTCCTCATTATTCTTATTTCAAATATTAATAGGTTTTCCTTTTCTCGCTTATTCATGCACCATGTTTCTGTACCGTAAATTACTGCTAAGATTTTCATCTTAATGTTCACTGAGATCGATTTAGAGCCGAGCGTCTCTCTGAGGGAATGCATGCATTTCATCATTTCATTCCCACTGCTATTCTTCCCTAGATTTCCATTTTTATATTGTTGTCCGTGGCAAACTAAGATCCCAAGTATTTGAACTGGTGTACTCTCTTGAACCTCTTGCCATCTATCTCAAGAAGTTCTTCCTGCTCTCGCGCCGGCCGAAGTGGCCGTGCGGTTAAAGGCGCTGCAGTCTTGAACCGCAAGACCGCTACGGTCGCAGGTTCGAATCCTGCCTCGGGCATGGATGTTTGTGCTGTCCTTAGGTTAGTTAGGTTTAACTAGTTCTAAGTTCTAGGGGACTAATGACCTCAGCAGTTGAGTCCCATAGCGCTCAGAGCCATTTGAACCATTTGAACCTGCTCTCGCGTTCTTCCTAATTTCATGAAATCTGTTTTGTCCTGATTTACTTTGAGTCCTACCTTCTGTCCATAACTGTCCATTTTCTGGTACATTTCTTTCAACTCGTGTTTTGATTCACTTAGTACTACTATGTCATCTGCATATGCAAGACAATCTCTACTCCAGCCAACTCCTGTTGCCTACACTCTTTTATTACTTTCTCTAAGACGAATTTGAACAGAACACATGAGAGAGCATCCCCTTGTCTGAGGCCTGTCTCAATCTCGAATGTTTCTGATGTGGCTCCTCGGAAACGTACTGCTGCCTTTGACCCTTCTCAGGGATTCTGAAGTCATGCATTGCACTGTATAGGCCATTCCTGTGGATGCTGTCTTATGCACGTTGGAAATCGATGAACAGGCTGTAGATATCTTAATCATATTCCCAGTGCTTTTCAAACAATTGGCTTAGTGTGAAAATGTGATCTATTGTCGATCGGTTTGGTCGAAAGCCAGCTTGGTACTCCTGCATGTTGTTCTCTATGATGGACAGCACCGTATACGTTACATTCAACAAGCTGATTCCTCTGTAGTTACCGCATTCCGTTTTGCTCCCTTCTTGTATATTGGGCATATTATAGCCCATTTCCATTCTTCTGGCAGTGTCTCCTTCTCCCATATCAATTGGATCAGTTGATTAATTCTGATGTTATTCTGTCCTCCCCTGGGTCTTTGTTGTTTCTGAGTCCTTTGATTGAGATCTTCACGTCTTGTTCACTAACTTCCCATTTTTCTTCATCTTTCCTTTCCTCTGTAGTGTTTGCAGGCAATATCTCATCTGGGTCTGGGCGATTCAATAATAGTAGTAGTAGTACGAAAGGGCATTTAAAATGAGACAGATGATCTTAGCACATTTGTAGCCGTGTTTGGTATTGTCAGAAGCGGAGTGGGTAAAGGAAGATGGAAATGACAGTGACAGTGGCTGTTGGGACAAGGGGTATGGAAAGGTTCTGCGGGAGGAGGAGGACTGACGAGAATAAGCTGCAAAAAATTTAGGACAGATGGCCATTTTGATAGATGGTGGACCATTAGCTGTCTTTTGAAGTTCGGTAGGAATTTATCTTCTCTGATATCATGAGGAAGATCGTTCCAAAGTCGAGTTCCTGATACAGAAAATGTTTCAAGTAATAGGACCCTGCATTTACTTTGTCGAGGGCGAGTATATTTGCTGTGCTGTTCAGGCAGTAGAGTAAGAGTTGAAGACAAATAAGAGGGACTGCAGCGACTGAGAAGACGATTGAGCAAACATGAAGTATGATGCTCTGTACGCTTATAGGCACGTAGTCATGATTATTCTTCGTAGGGTGGTTGAAAAAGCGTGCGTCACAAATGTATCGTACACAAGCATTCATAGCCACTTCCGGCCTGCGTGAGCTTTCGTACGAAAGTCCTTGGAGAATGACACTACCGCAGCCAAGTATGCGGGGTATTAGTGTCTCTACGAGCTTCATTTTAAACTAGTAAGGAAATATATTTTTATATTTATGTAGTGAGTGAAATGAGGCTGACTCCTTACAGACTGCAGTTTTGTGTTCAGTCTAGTCTAAATAATGAGTGAGAACTATCTGCAAGTTCTTTGCAGACGAACAAAAGGTTATTTCTGCGATATTTAGTATTATTCGTAGAAGAGATTCTCTGAACTGAGGCTTACTATGAGGGTGAGTCAAATGAAAACATTAAATTTGCAATAACAAACCGAAATTTCGCTTCGTTATCCTGTAAGTTGGTAAGCGTGCTACAAACAGCGTGCAGAATGGCCTGTAGGTGGCAGTATAGTGCAGATGCACACATACCATCACAGTATCAGTATAAAGATGGCAGCTCCACTTGAGACTTGCGCCAGGGAAGAACAGGGTTCTGTTATTCGGTTTTTGCGTAGTGAAGGTGTGTAACCTATTGAAATTCATCGACGAATCAAGGTTCAGTACGGTGATGCATGTTTGTCAGAGCAGCAAGTCTACGAGTGGAGTAGGAAGTTCGCAAATGGTGTGACTTCAGTGGAAGATGCTCCTCGTCCAGGTCAGGCACAACGAGTTGTGACCCCACAGAACCTTGCAGCAGTTGAAGCCATAGTGAAGGAAAACCGCCGAGTGACACTGCATGACAATGCAGCATGTTTGGTGCTCCCGTTTCACAAAGTGTCTGCAAGATGGGTGCCACGGCAGCTGACTCCTGAAATGAGAGAACGACGTGTTGATGCTTGTGAACAACTTCTTCGGCGCTTTGAACGAGAAGGTGATGGCGTTCAAAAATGGTTCAAATGGCTCTGAGCACTATGGGACTCAACATCTGAGGTCATAAGTCCCCTAGAACTTAGAACTACTTAAACCTAACTAACCTAAGGACATGACACACATCCATGCCCGAGGCAGGATTCGAACCTGCGACCATAGCAGTCGCGCGGTTCCAGACTGTAGCGCCTAGAACCGCTCGGCCACTACGGCCGGCGGTGATGGCGTCCTTGCAAGAATCGTTACTGGGGACGAAACCTGGGTTCACTTCCACCAACTGGAAACGAAGAGAGCGGGCAAGGAATGGCGCCATTCCTCAACACCAAAACCAAAGAAGTCTCAAACAGAACCATCATCAGGGATGGTTATACTGCCTCTTTTGGAACGAAAAAGGCGTAATTTTGGAGCATTACATGCTTAGAGGGACCACTGTCACCAGTGCATCATACACAGATCTCCTAGAAAACATCTGCGGCCTGCAATCAAATCGAAGCGACGTGGATTGCTGTCAGCAGGTGTCCTTTTGCAACATGACAATGCAAGGCCCCACACTGCCCATACAACAGTTGCAACAATCACAGACCTGCATTTTGAGTGTCTTCCTCATCCACCATACTCACCAGACCTTGCCCCAAGTGATTTCCATGTGTTTGGACCACTCAAAGACGCAATGGGAGGAAAGAAGTTCCGTTCTGATGAAGAGGAATGCCACGCAGTGCATGAATGGTGGTGCAGACTACTAAAAGAATTTTTTTCTAAAGGAATTTATGCACTTTGTAAGCGCTGGAGGACTTGCATTGAGCGTGGGGGAGATTATGTTGAAAAGTGATACAGCTTTGTACCACCTCTGGACAATAAATATAATTAAAAAATATTTAAGGTTTTCATTTGAGTTAACCTTGTAAGTCTTATGTGAACAACTAAGATTGCTTGCGTTTTGGATGGGTTATGTTTCAAACCTATGTTCTGTGCCCACACTGATAGGTCAAGTAAATCGGCATTTACATGCTGGATGGTTGTATACAGTTTTGTTGGACTTGCTCTTAGATATAACTGAATGTCGTCAGCGTATAGGTGATATTTGCAGTGGGTGAGAATAGTTGACACATCATCAACATATAATGAGAAGAGTAATAGACCCAATATTGATCCTTATGGGACCCCTGATACTACTTCCTTCCATTGTGACCTTTCCCTTGCAGTAAATACATACTGTTGGCGAGATGTAACCTGCAGAGCAGTGGAAGAAAAAATTCAACTCGAGAGTCTAGAAAGTAGAATGTCAAAGTCGACAGTGTCGAAAGTTTTGCTGAAGGGACTGATTACATACCACGCTGTTTTCAAACAAGAGCACGTAGATTTCAAGAATGTCTAGGAACGGCATCTGTGTTAGTGGACTTTACAGGGGAGCGAAATACATTGCGATCTGCTTTCCCTGGGTGGCAGTGTAACGAAAGGGAACGAATTACAAGTGACGTCTGTCGGACTGCTTGCTGCAGTCTAACACAGAATGGCAATTTGGAAAGCTGCCATGAATAAATCATCCTGAAAGAACTTTTTGCATATTTTGTAGAGAGTGGCAGAAGTGAAAGGTACGGAAGTGCTTTCTCATATAGTGAAGACATTGCGTCATCTATCAACACGAAAGGAGAGTAACGATTTGACCAGAGGGACAGAAAGATGCTCTAGGTGGAAGAACATAGTTAGGACAGAGTTTTAGGAACTCGCCACCAAGATCTTTAGTCCTATTACGCAAATACATGGAATGGAAAAACAGGCAAAAGTTTAAAATTTTCTGTAAATGTCATAAAATACGTGATCACACTCACGTGTACAAACCCTCACACTAATGTTAAAACATACAGGGTGTTCATAAATCACTTACACAAAAATGATCTTTACTTGTGAAAAAGGTAAATAACCTACAGAAATGCTTGATACTGCACTGAACTCAGTATATCTTCAAGTTTTATTCCTGCTTAATACTGTTTGTTCTCGATTTTTGCTGCTAGGTGGCATGCGCGAATGAAGTATGCCGAAGTCACCATGGAATCGTATAAAGGTGCAAAGCGTGAGCAGTGTTGTTGATGGTTCCATGAATCCAAATCCGTGGTTGATAATATACTAAGAAAAAAGAAAGTGCATAAAATTAGACCAGTTCTGTATGCCGTCAACAGCAATAACTCAGTAGTTACAAAGCCTCGTGTAAAATCCCTCGTAGTGCCAACATTTCCGACAGCCTTGCAAAACAGTTGAAGTCTCGCAACTTCAGACCTGTATTTTATACCAATAGCATGTACAAACTGCTATTCAATAATAAAGACAAATTGCAAGCTTTGTCACAGGGTGGTGTATATAAAATCACTTGCAATCGGTGTTGAAAAGTGTACACTGGTCAGTCAGGCAGAGCTGTGGCAATTAGGCTACCTGAATGTGAGAGGAGATGAAGATTAAGGAAGGAAGAGTCAACCTTTGCTCATCATCTCTTAGCAGAAAACCACTCGTATGATGTACAATGTGAAGTTTAACATTCTGTTAAGAAAAACAGTAGGGTGGCCCTTCCAGAAGTAATGGAAATCAACAAACACATGACACACAATACCAGCCTTGTATAAAATGATCACACTCCATTTACATTTTCCCCATTGTTAAATTACGGTTTCGTTACAAATACCAGATTCAAACTGTATATTCATCATACCCCCTTCTTAGTTAAAGTAATTATCTCTATGTGGCAAAAATGTAATGTCTTCAATGTAAATACTTTGTCACTTTTTTGTGTCTTCTGTGCAAATAATATCTGTGTAAGTCGCACATCAAGTTTGTTCCACATCATGTTTATCCTCCTTAGGGACATTCAATCGTCACCTGCAGATGGCCTGAGAAGCTAAAAGCCGGTTTGTTACCAAATAAATATAATTTTGCACTCCTTTACGAAGTATTTTCCTTTTTAATACTACACCCTAAGACAAAAAAAAAAGCCGCACCTCGGAGGAATTATCCGAATGGGACGAAAATCGGTAGATATGATGTACATATACGGACAAAAATCGATCACAACTTCAGAAAAATTGGATGATTCACTCGAAAGAAACAGTTTCTCATACTGAGCAAGTCAATAACGCGTTGGCACAACTCTCACTCTTATGCAAGCAATTATTCCACTTTGCATTGAATGATAGAGCTGTTGTACACTCCTGGAAATGGAAAAAAGAACACATTGACACCGGTGTGTCAGACCCACCATACTTGCTCCGGACACTGCGAGAGGGCTGTACAAGCAATGATCACACGCACGGCACAGCGGACACACCAGCACCCGAGGTGTTGACCGTCGAATGGCGCTAGCTGCGCAGCATTTGTGCACCGCCGCCGTCAGTGTCAGCCAGTTTGCCGTGGCATACGGAGCTCCATCGCAGTCTTTAACACTGGTAGCATGCCGCGACAGCGTGGACGTGAACCGTATGTGCAGTTGACGGACTTTGAGCGAGGGCGTATAGTGGGCATGCGGGAGGCCGCGTGGACGTACCGCCGAATTGCTCAACACGTGGGGCGTGAGGTCTCCACAGTACATCGATGTTGTCGCCAGTGGTCGGCGGAAGGTGCACGTGCCCGTCGACCTGGGACCGGACCGCAGCGACGCACGGATGCACGCCAAGACCGTAGGACCCTACGCAGTGCCGTAGGGGACCGCACCGCCACTTCCCAGCAAATTAGGGACACTGTTGCTCCTGGGGTATCGGCGAGGACCATTCGCAACCGTCTCCATGAAGCTGGGCTACGGTCCCGCACACCGTTAGGCCGTCTTCCGCTCACGCCCCAACATCGAGCAGCCCGCCTCCAGTGGTGTCGCGACAGGCGTGAATGGAGGGACGAATGGAGACGTGTCGTCTTCAGCGATGAGAGTCGCTTCTGCCTTGGTGCCAATGATGGTCGTATGCGTGTTTGGCGCCGTGCAGGTGAGCGCCACAATCAGGACTGCATACGACCGAGGCACACAGGGCCAACACCCGGCATCATGGTGTGGGGAGCGATCTCCTACACTGGCCGTACACCACTGGTGATCGTCGAGGGGACACTGAATAGTGCACGGTACATCCAAACCGTCATCGAACCCATCGTTCTACCATTCCTACAGGACAATGCACGTCCGCATGTGTCCCGTGCCACCCAACGTGCTCTAGAAGGTGTAAGTCAACTACCCCGGCCAGCAAGATCTCCGGATCTGTCCCCCATTGAGCATGTTTGGGACTGGATGAAGCGTCGTCTCACGCGGTCTGCACGTCCAGCACGAACGCTGGTCCAACTGAGGCGCCAGGTGGAAATGGCATGGCAAGCCGTTCCACAGGACTACATCCAGCATCTCTACGATCGTCTCCATGGGAGAATAGCAGCCTGCATTGCTGCGAAAGGTGGATATACACTGTACTAGTGCCGACATTGTGCATGCTCTGTTGCCTGTGTCTATGTGCCTGTGGTTCTGTCAGTGTGATCATGTGATGTATCTGACCCCAGGAATGTGTCAATAAAGTTTCCCCTTCCTGGGACAATGAATTCACGGTGTTCTTATTTCAATTTCCAGGAGTGTATATTCTCCGGAGGAATATCGTGCTAAATCCTGTCCAATTGGCATGTTAAATCGTTGAAACCCTAATGTAGTTGGAGGGCCCTGCCCATAATGCTCCACATGTTCTCAATTGGAGAGACATCCGGCGATCTTGCTGGCCAAGGTAGGGATTTGCAAGCAAGAAGACAAACGTACAAAACTTTCGTCGTGGGCGGGTGGGCATTATTTTTTTAAATATTCTTTATTCACAACTTTATAATTATACAATACTAACCCACTTCCTTATGTGTTTGGTGGGTCCTAAATTTTATACAAACATTGATTGCAGCTAATTACAATTTTACTAAGTGAGCTACAGCCAGAACTAAATTAACAATGGGCAACTGATTTATTATTAATATTTTCTCTATAATACCTATGCATAACTAATCACTACTGCCTGCAGCGTCACAGGTGTGTCAGCAGTTTACAAACCTACTTTATTGCCTTGCCCATCGAGCTAATCCCTATGAGCGTGCCCCTGACACTGGGCAGGCCAAAGATGTTAATCGCTGCAGGTTCCTAACTAAATTTCCTAATTCTAATTCCTACGAACTAATTCTGTTCTGTGTCATATCCGGTGCTTGTCTTATATCGGTGGTGTTGTACCCCACTCCCCCTAGTAATGTAGGCGCCGGATTCCCGACTGCGAAGAAAGTCGGCCTGTCCACGCACAGGCGGTATGGGAATAGGACACTGGACTCATCTGGTATTAGATTTGTCTCAGGGTGTTAATTAATCAATGTCCCTCAGGTTTTCTTTCAACACTTTTCGTTATACCTCGTTAGCCAATTTATTGAGAGTTTGAAAAGTGTCTTATCGTCTAAGTAACTGGTAGGTGTCATGGTCGGGTAGTTGGTCACGTAATGTAGATGCTACATCATTGAAAAGGGGGCGCTCGTAAACCACATGGTCTGGGGTGCCCTCTGAAACGCTACATTCACACGCGGGCGTAGCCCTCTTCCCAAACCGACATATATACGTCGGGTAGGGCCCAGGACCAGTAAGAAAGTAGAACAGTCCTCGGGTTGGTTCAAAGTACTTCATGCCCAGTCGTTCCCTAACGTTCGATAGAAATTAAAATGTTCTACGACCTGTTTCTTCTGCTTCCCACGATTCGTGCCATAACTGCTCGCCTCTTCGCCTTATCTCACCCTTATCGTCAACCCCAATGCCTAATATGTCTTCTATTTTCCCGGTATTCCCTTTTTTGGCCCAGAACCACGCAGCCTGTTCTCTGATTTTGATGTCCAGTGGGCAGAGCCCCATTATGACTAATAGGGCTCCTCCTGGAGATGTCCTGTAGGCCCCCACAGATCTCAATATCATATTTCTCTGAACTCTTCTCTTGTCGGCCGGAGTGGCCGTGCGGTTCTAGGCGCTACAGTCTGGAGCCGAGCGACCACTACGGTCGCAGGTTCGAATCCTGCATCGGGCATGGATGTGTGTGATGTCCTTAGGTTAGTTAGGTTTAATTAGTTCTAAGTTCTAGGCGACTGATGACCTCAGAAGTTGAGTCGCATAGTGCTCAGAGCCATTTGAACTCTTCTCACTGTCATGGCGGGTGCTACCCTCGTGAGCTTGTGCGCCCAGATTCCCACTATTGATACCAGGATACTTATGATATATCTTTATGAGGTGAGAGGGAAGGTGAAATCTTTTATGCCCAATGGAAATCAGATTGTTTAGTACTTGGAGGGCTCTCTGGGTTACGGTGTCAATGTGCTTCCCGAAGTTCCACCTTTCATCAATGATGATTCTCGGGTACCGCGTCTCAGGTCGCCGAAGAACCAGTGAACCCTCGATTCTCACAGTTGGATTTCTGATCAGCTGTCCTTTTAGCAGAAGGTATGTTGATTTACTTGGTGATATTTTCATTATCTTGCTAAAAGCCCAGGATGGTTTATTATGGAGGACACAAAACGGGTCATAGAATATAGTCAACGTACCGCTGCAATGTAAGGTGCCGCGGATAACAACCAAAGGGGTGCTACTATGAAATGAAACGGCGCCCCAGCCCATCAGTCATGGTTGTCGGGCAGTATGGAGGGCGATAGGCAGGTTAATATCCCACTGTTATCCAGGGTGTCTCTAGACACATCCCAGCTGGTCATTGGGGTTCCGTTTAAAAGTTGGATTCAACGCTGAAGACAGTTTTACTCCATCCAATGAGATTTCAAGCCGAAGACAAGACTGGAGCCTCCCCAGGGAGTGATGGGATATCAACCTGACTGTCGCGGGCATAAGGCGCTACAACCAGGAGTGATGACCTGGGGTGGCATTTGTTTCATGTCAGGACCCATTTGATTGTCATCCGTGGTACCCCTACAGTACAGCGGTACGTCGATGATATTTTACGTCCCGTTTTGTACTCCTTCTTGCCAAGCCACCATGGGCTTACATTTCGGGAAGATAACGCCAGCCCGCACACGGTGAGAGTTTCTACTGTTTGTCTTCGTGCTTGCCAAATCCTACCTTGGCCCGCAAGGTCGCCGAATCTCTCCCCAGTTGAGAACGTATGGATCATTATTGGGAGGGCCTTCGAACTAACTCGGGATTTTGGCGATCTATCGCGACAGTTCGACAAAATTTGGCTCGATATCCCTCAGGAGGACATTCAACAATACTGTCAATGATTACCAAGCCAAATAACTGCTTGCATAATGGCTTTAAATAGACCGACGCGTAACTGACTGGCTCAATTTGTGAAACTCAAATCAAATGGTTTAAATGGCTCTGAGCACTATGGGAGTTAACATCTGAGCTCATCAATCACCTAGAACTTAGAACTACTAAAACCTAACTAACCTAAGGACATCACACACATCCATGCCCGAGGCAGGATTCGAAGCTGCAACCGTAGCGGTCGCGCGGTGCCAGACTGAAGCGCCTAGAACCGCTCGGCTACGACGGCCGGCAGTTTGTGAAGCTCTTTCTCTTGAATAAATCATCCTACTTTTCTGAAATTGTAATCATTTATTTGTCTGTAGATATACATCATATCTAACGATTTCCGACCCATTCGAGTAATTCTTTCGTGATGCGTCGACTTTATATTATTTTATTTTATTTTTCATTTATTTTATTTTATTTTTTTACTCATTCCGCGAGTTAAGCATCAAAATAACTGACAAGACGTCAGACGTGGACGATAAACAGTTCTGACAGGAGAGAATAGAAGCTTGTGAAATGTGATATTACACAAGAATGCTGAAGATTAAATGCGTAGATCAGATGACAAATGGAGAGTAACTGAATCGAAATTGGGAGGAAAATAAATTCATGGCATGACTTGACTAAAAGAAAGGATTTGTTAACAGGATACATCCTGAGGTATAAGGAATAGTCAGTTTAGTAATTGAGAGACGTGTGTGGGAGGGGGGAGGGGAGGGGGAGAGGCATAAAACTTGCAGAGGGAGATCAAGGTTGACTACAACAAACAGCTTCAAATGGATATAGGTTGCAGTAGTTACACAGAGATGAAGAGGCTTGCACAGGATAGACTTACGTGCACAACTTCGCTACAGCAGTCTTCAGAGTGAAGAAACACAGCATTACATAATCTTCATAAAAAGTTGTGTAACTAGGACCAATAATGAAAAGACAGCCTGTTTATTATGATATGGCGATGTAAGGCTGTAATAAGTGAAATAATCACTATTTTACAGAAAAGTTTCCTGGGAATTAAATGAGAATAATTGGATATCAAAGAGAAAACTTTACCACAACGCAAAAAGATGGTTATTATGTTTTCACGTTAAAAGTAAAATGTTTTATTTTAAACTAAATTTAGAAACGAAGATAGCTTTGTTTCATTCAAATAAAACTATTTTCTTTATAGCAGATATTCCCATCCTTTCTGAGACTATTACCCATGAGCGCAATCAGATATTGGCTAGTACCTGCCTCCCTTCCCCTGACCATCACCAACATTAGCGCCCAACTGAACTTCAGAATGAAGAAGAATTTTCTTTGAACGCTTTTATTGTTTAAATGGTAGAAGGTAAATTATATTAGGTTTTAGTAGTTGTCTTATTAAACATCTAAATAATGAGACGATTGATACTGTTTAATTCTAACAACATTTTATTTCTGTTTAAAGGAAGATGAAGAAATTCTCAGTGCATCGCAAGTGTTAACTACAACTCCTCCTCAGAAAAGAAAGCTAATTATCCACATTGATGGTAGATACGAGGTGCGGCTAGAAAAAAACCGGACTGATGCTGGAAAAAACATTTATTTACAATTTCATGTTATCTCCTTCAATGTACTCTCCTCCTCGGTCTCTACACCGCTCCATACGAATTTTCCACTGTTCATAGCAATGCTGCAGATCATTTTCGGTAAGTCCATACATTACTTCCGTCGCTTTTTCTTTTACTGCTTCAACAGTCTCAAATCTAGTTCCTTTCAAAGCTGACTTGACTTTAGGGAAAAGAAAAAAGTCACAGGGGGCCAAATCAGGTGAGTAGGGTGGATGATCTAAGATGGGAATGTTGTGTTTTGCCAAAAACGTCTTCACTGACAACGCACTGTGAGCTGGGGCATTGTCTTGGTGAAGGATCCATGACTTTTTTCTCCACAAATCGTTCCGTTTTCTCCGTACTCGCTCACGTAGGGTAGCCAGGACGCTAATGTAGTAATGCTGATTCACTGTTTGTCCCTCTGGTACCCAATCAATGTGCACAACCCCTTTGATGTCAAAAAAAAACAATCATCATTGCCTTGAATTTCGATTTTGACATTCGTGCTTTTTTTTTGTCGTGGAGAACCAGGAGTTTTCCAATGCATCGATTGGCGTTTAGTTTCGGGATCGTAAGTAAAAAACCACGATTCATCGCAAGTAATAACATTTTGTAAGAAGGTGGGATCACTTTCAATGTTTTCCAGGATGTCAGAACAAATCATTCTTCGGCGTTCCTTCTGTTCAATTGTGAGACACTTTGGAACCATTTTTGAACACACTTTGTTCATGTTGAAACTTTCATGAAGAATCTGCCTAACACTTTCCTTGTCAACTCCTGTTAACTCAGACACTGCTCTGATTGTTAAACGGCGATCTTGTCGAACAAGTTTACCGATTTTTTCAATGTTTGCATCAGTTTTTGCTGACAATGGTCTGCCAGTGCGAGTTTCATCACTGGTGTCTTCGCGGCCATCTTTAAATCGTTAAAACCACTCAAACACTTGTGTTCGCGATAAACAATCATCGCCGTACACTTGTTGTAACATTACAAACGTTTCACTTGCAGATTTTCCTAGTTTGAAACAAAATTTGATGTTAACACGCTGTTCTTTCTGTACACTCAACATTTTCCGACGCACAGACAAAACGTCAACTACTTAAAACAGACGCCACGGGCAGACTGAGTGCAGGAGGCAGATGAAACTCGAGCAGTAGGCGGAGCGAGAGTCACGTGACAGGCCACGCGACTTTCAGCCTTATTGCATTCGTTTTATTGTTTCACCAGTACTAGTCCGGTTTTTTTCTAGCCACACCTCGTACTTATTAAAAAGTGCTTCCTCTGCACCACTCATCTCCCTAGTGACACTTGCTTCGCTAACACCCTGCAATCCCCTTTCAATATCAATCAAGCCAATACTTACTACTTGCGTACCGCTAGATCCTGGACCTCTTTACCTCTGAAATAGTGGGAATTTGAAGACTTCAGGACGTCAGTGATTTGCGTCTGACCACTGCCGCACAGTAATATAGTAGCCATTCCATAATTACTGATGTGTTGTTATCTCAATTAGATCGTTTATTGTAGCGAAATGAATAATGAAGCAGCTTCGGTCCATTGTGGGAACTACATACAACTCAGAGAAGCCATTTTCACGGGGTACTTAAGCATATATGTATCAGTTTTACTGTCACAGATGGATGATACAAAGTATATGTCCAGTAGGTAGACTATGTGAAAAACAAGGAAGATATATTCGTTTCACAAGCTTTAACATTCACCACATTGTTTCACGAGTTAAAGCATTTGGAATAAAAAATATAATTATTGGTAACTTTTGTAATCAGTATTTGGGTTTTACGAAATAGTGAGGATAATAATAATGATCTTTTGAAAGTAGTTCAGTTTCGAGATCCAAATAATTCTTTCTTTTTTTGGGGGAGGGGGGGCTCATCAGTCTTCTAGCTGGTTTGATGCGGCCCGCCACGAATTCCTCTCAGAGTAGCACTTGCAACCTACGTCCTCAATTATTTGCTGGATGTATTCCAAAACTTTGTCTTCTTCTACAGTTTTTGTCCTCTATAGCTCCCCTCTGATACCATGGAAGTCATTCATTGATGTCTTAACAGATGTCCTATCATCCTGTGCCTTCTCCTTGTCAGTGTTTTCCACATATTCCTTTCCTATCCTATTCTGCCCAGAACCTCCTCATTCCTTACCGTATCAGTACGCCTAATTTTCAACATTCGTCTGTAGCACCACATCTCAAATGCTTCGAGTCCATTCTGTTCTGGTTTTCCCAAAGTCCACGTTTCACTACCATACAATGCTGTGCACCAAACGTACAATTTCAGAAATTTCTTTCTCTAATTAAGGCCTATGTTTGATACTAGTAGACTTCTCTTGGCCAGGACTCCCCTCTTTGCCAATGCCAGTCTGCTTTTGATGTCCTCCTTGCTCCGTCCCATCAGTTATTTTGCTGTCTAGGTAGCAGAATTCCTTAACCTAATCATGATAAGTTTCTTGCTGTTCTCATTTCTGCTGCTTGTCATTACTTTCGTCTTTCTTCGATTTATTCTCAATCCATATTCTGTACTCATCAGACTGTTCATTCCAGTCAGCAGATCCTGTAATTCTTCTTCATTTTCACTCAGGATAGCAATGTCATCAGCGAATCGTATCATTGATATCCTTTCACCTTGAATTTTAATCCCGCTTCTGAACCTTTCTTTTATTACCATCATTGCTTCTTTTATATACAGATTGAATAGTAGGGGTGACGGACTACATCCCTGATTACACTCTTTTTAATTCGAGCACTTCGTTCTTGGTCGCCCACTCTTATTATTCCCTCTTGGCTCTTGCACATATTGTATATTTTCCGTCTCTCCCTATAGCTTACCCCTATTTTTCTAGAGTTTCATTTTACTTTGTCGAACACTTTTTCCAGTTCCATAAATCCGATGAACGTGTCTCGATTTTTCTTTACTCAAATACTACTGAACCTTTTTTTTTACCCATAAGAAAATTTCGTTTTGTCCTTCTGGAGGTAATTATCCCCAAGTGAATCACTGCTTTGGATCTATAACAGATGACATAGAATCACACATTTTGAACGCAGGCATGCTAGAGACGTATCCATAGAACGGTAGCAGTAGAACCGGCAGCCGACAGGCGTTTAGTGCCACTTGCAGCTAGACTGCTCGCTCTTCGCATATGTATCCGATTCCATTTGGTTCTCGTGGACATAGTTCGTGGTTTCTCGAAGTTCTCGTTTCTGCTCTTACCTACCCAAAGTACCACAGAATAACATTCTAGAGGACTGAACTTGTAAATTTCTCAATTCTCGTATGTAAATTCGATACAGCTTGGTTCTCGAGAACAAAGTATTCAGTTCCTTGGAGTTCTCGATTCTCCACATTACTACCTGAAATATCGTGGTCTTGCATTCAGTACGTTTATGCTCTCAGAAACTTTCAGTTCTCGAATGTGTATTCGATTCCATTCGGTTCTCAAGAATACGGTTTCCCGATGTCTTGAATTTATCGATTCTGCTCATCATTACCCAAATTACCCAGGACTCGCATTGGAGCGGACTACACTCGTAAATATTCTCGGTTCTCTTGTGTGGTTTGATTCAGTTTGGTCCTCGATGTCTTGAAGTTCTCGATTCTACTCATCACTAACGGAAGTACCATGTACTCGTTTTCGGGAGGGTTGTACTCATAGAAATTCTGAAACGTGCAGTCGTTCTCATTTGGTTCTCGATTCCTTGAAATACTTAGTTCGACCCATAAATACCCTCCTAATACCATGGACTTCCATTGAGGACGAATTTACTCATATTCTTGTTCATTTATGTCCATTCGATTCCTTGAAGTTCTCGATCCTGCCCGTCATTATCCAATGTTCTCGCCGCTTTCAGAAGGACTATAGTCGTAGAAATTCACGGCTCTCGAATGTGAATTCGATTTTATCTGGTTATCGATTCCTTGAAGTTCTAGATTCTGCCCAGAAATACAACGGACTCGTAGTCGGAGGACGATGGTTCAAAACCCCGGTGTGGGTTTTCTGTGTAGAGTCCCCAAATCTGCGACAAATTTCCCTTCCCACCTTACCCCAATGCGAGCTCGTGCTTCGCCTCTAACGGCCTTGTCGTCGACGGCACGTTAAACCCTTACAATGCATCCTTCCTTGTACTGCGAAGGTCACTCTTCGGAGCGAAAGCTGCAACACGTTGTGGTCCCACGGTGTCAGGGCGCCAGCTCTCTCTCTCTCTCTCTCTCTCTCTCTCTCTCTCTCTCTCTCTCTCACACACACACACACACACACATGCAGGGCCAGTGACGAGTCGGCCAACGAGGCAGGCAGGCATTGGCCATGTAAGGCGTTGGGCGGCGAGCCGGACATTGTTCTCCCTACATGGCCACAGCTGGTCGCTGGCCGCGGTCGTAAATCAGAGCGGCCGAAATCCGGAGGCGGCACAAAAGAGCCCAGCCGCCCGGCCGCAGCCACACGCCACAGCTTACCAGTAGCACAGCCCTAGCAGGTGCCGCCTGCCCTAGCAAGGCCTCGCACGCCCGGGGGCGCCACCTAGCTCTGACAGCCCTACCTGCCTCTTCCGCGATTCCTTCATTGACACTTTCATCCCGGCCTCCTCCCAACGTCCTACAACCTACAAACATGATCCACCGTCTACTTTCTATCCCTAAGTCCCTAGAAGACTTCAGCCTGGAACTTAACACAGCAAAAACAATAGCCATAAATAATGAATTTGACCCCAACACCATTGACAAAATTTTAGTTAGAAAGATGAAGAAGCCAGCCAGTTCCCTACAGTCCTCAATGAAAAACACAAACAAACTGGAAAAGAAATTGTTCAGATTACGTTTTATAGGGAAAACATCAAATAGCATAAAAAACATCTTGAAGGCAATGGATTTCTCTTTGTTTTTCTATGCCCCTCAGACAATAGGTAGTTTCTTGTCCAATGCAAAAGACAAACAACAAGCAGTCGCAAAAAAGTGGGATTTATAAAATCACATTCCGTGAGTATCAGTCTTGCTACATTGCACAGATGGGGAGGTCAATCTGTACCAGGCTTAAAGAACACCACAGAAGCTGGAGATTGAGGAAGCCTGGTTCAGCCTTTGCAGCACATTGCCTGAACAATAACCACAAATATGTAATAGATGTACAAGTCTTACACACATAGGAAACGGGGGAAAAACTCAACCAATTAGAAATTTTAGAAATTAAAAGACAGATGTGTATATCCCCACACGTATTATTAAACGAACAAACCCAATTCAATTATTCACCTCTTTTAGGTGAGATCACAACCCGAGGGTAGAAGCTAAACTTTGGGCCCCAGTAATTAAAAAGCTCTTGGCCGAGGCATAACTTTACTCCAGTCATTGTAGTGTAATTGGGTCAATTGGCTCTGAGCACAATGGGACTTAACTGTGGAGGTCCTCAGTCGCCTAGAACTTAGAACTACTTAAACCTAACTAACCTAAGGGCATCACACACATCCACTCCCGAGGCAGGATTCGAATCTGCGACGTAGCGGTCGCGCGTTTCCAGACTGTAGCGCCTAGAACCGCTCGGCTGTAGTGTAATTGCTGAATGTGTAATAGTATATGTAATGACGTAATTGTACATTAAGCTGTGGATCGATACCTCAAGAAGTCGAGACGATATCTTCGCCTTGTCATCGTGTTTATCTGTGCATCATTATCTTTGGGAATCAGTAACGTACTTGAAAATGGACTTATAACCCGAAACCTAGGCTGTGCAGTAACATCAATAATAAAATTGTGAAACAAGGTCAAAAACAGTGTTTTTTTAGCTAAGTATTTTTTGTGTGATACAACAACAAATTGGCAATTTTTGGATTTTTACCTTTGCCTGTACTGTGAACATCACTTCTTGCCAAATTTCATGATTCTAATCCAAAAGGGGATTACCCTGTAAGTTATGATGAGTGAGTTTGAGTATCAATATATCTGGCATAAATTGCCGTATCTTTGACTGCATTGACCACAAGCTTGCATTTATTAAACCGTCAAGAGACCGTAAACTTTAGTATGTGACATAAATTTCAACTTGATATGCCCAACCGTTCCTGAGAAAAAGGCATCTTAACAAACAGACTGACGGACAGACAGTCAGATAACAAATGACGAAAAAATTTTATTTCGAGTGACCTTATTACAAACTAACGATTTGAGCATTTCTTTTTCCTTTAGTTGTACTGCGAAACCTTGCTTCTTGCCAAATTTCATGATTCCAGGTCAACGGGAAGTACCCTATAGGTTTTGACGAGTAAGTCTGCGAGTATCAGAATATGCCAGTTATATATCCGTATCTTTTGATTACACTACTGGCCATTAAAATTGCTACACCAAGAAGAAATGCAGATGATAAACCGGTATTCATTGGACAAATATATTATACTAGAATTGACATGTGATTACATTTTCACGAAATTTGGGTGAATAGATCCTGAGAAGTCAGTACCCAGAACAACCACCACTGGCCGTAATAACGGCCTTGATACGCCTAGGCATTGAGTCAAACAGAGCTTGGATGGGGTGTACAGGTACAGCTGCCCATGCATCTTCAACACGATACCATAGTTCATCAAGAGTAGTTCAAAATGGTTCAAATGGCTCTGAGCACTATGGGACTTAACATCTATGGTCATCAGTCCCCTAGAACTTAGAACTACTTAAACGTAACTAACCTTAGGACATCACACAACACCCAGTCATCACGAGGCAGAGATAATCCCTGACCCCGCCGGGAATCGAACCCGGGAACCCGGGCATCAAGAGTAGTGACTGGCGCATTGTGACGAGCCAGTTGCTCAGACACCATTGACCAGACTTTTTAATTGGTGAGAGATCTGGATAATGTGCTGGCCAGGGCAGCAGTCGAACATTTTCTGTATCCAGAAAGGCCCGTACAGGACCTGCAACATGCGGTCGTGCATTATCCTGCTGAAATGTTGGGTTTCGCAGGGATCGAATGAAGAGTAGAGCCACGGGTCGTAACACATCTGAAATGTAACGTCCACAGTTCAAAGTGCTGTCAATGCGAACAAGAGGTGAACGAAACGTGTAACCAGTGGCACCCCATACCATCACGCCGGGTGATACGCCAGTATGGCCATGACGAATACACGCTTCCAATGTGTGTGCACCGCGATGTCGTCAAACACGGATGCGACCATCATGATGCTGTAAACAGAAACTGGATTCATCCGAAAAAATGACGTTTTGCCATTCGTGCACCCAGATACGCTGTTGAGTACACCATCGCACGCGCTCCTGTCTGTGATGCAGCGTCAAGGGTAACCACAGCCTTGGTCTTCGAGCTGATAGTCCACGCTGCTGCAAACGTCGTCGAACTGTTCGTGCAGATGGTTGTTGTCTTGCAAACGTCCCCATCTGTTGATTCAGGGATCGAGACGTGACTGCACGATCCGTTACAGCCTTGCGGATAAGATGCCTGTCATCTCGACTGCTAGTGATACGAGGCGGTTGGGATCCAACACGGCGTTCCGTAGTACCCTCCTGAAACCACCGATTCTGTATTCTGCTAACAGTCACTGGATCCCGACCAACGCGAGCAGCAATGTCGCGATACGACAAACCGCAATCGCGACAGGCTACAATCCGTCCTTTATCAAAGTCGGAAACGCCAACCTTGTGTGAATGCTCTGAAAAGCTAATCACTTGCATATCACCGCGTCTTCTTCCTGTCGGTTAAATTCTCGTCCGTAGAACGTCATCTTCGTGGTGTAGCAATTTTAACGGCCAGTAGTGTACATTGACTTAGAACCTTCAAATTTTTACGCAGGCGAAGGTTCATGGATCTCGGTATGTGGAACAAATTTCCACTTAATACGTCTACGCGTTCCTGAGATAAAGGGTTGTTAACAGTCGAATAGACAGACAAAACGGACAACATAAGTGATCCTGTAAGGGTGCCGTTTTTATCGACTGAGGTACGGAACCCCGAAAAAGAAAGAAAAATTCCTCCCAGAAGAGTGAAAAAGCAATTTACAAATGACTCTAACCCTGTCCTTCAATTTTCTGCTATTTTTATGGTAAATTTTCTAAAGTTTACTTACTAGCGAATTTTCTTCGCATGTAACGTTTAACTCTCACAGTCAAAGAATGTCTTATGCTTAGCATGACAATACAGAATTAAACGATATTTCTGTACTTACGTCCCACGTCACTAAAATTATTTCAGGGATTATCTTCAATGGATTGAATTGTTTTTTCATTTAATAGCATTTAGTACGAGTCGGTCTTGGGGGTCTAGAGCTAAACAGCGTGCCTGGAGACCGAAATGTTGCAGGATCGAACTCTTGTCGGCCCACGGAAATTTTTAATCGGCCTTTAATCTAGCTACGGCCGCCTAGGAGCCCTTGATATAGCTTTCACTTTTTAACAATTCGAGGAGCCACCAGGAACGACACGAGATCCGTATTCCACGTTAAATTGTAGGTCCCATTTCCCCAGTTGGATAACTAGGATAGATTAGGGACACGCAAGTAACCGAAGTAGCGCCCAATTGAAAGACGTGCACATGGGCATTGAGCCACATGCAAGTATTGCACCGGAATAAGATTCAGAGATGTATTTCTGTAATACAGTATCGAAGTAGTATTTACTTTAAAAACAAAAAGTAATCCACCTTCACGTTAACTGGATTTATATTATTGTTAAAGGTGTTACCAACACCTCAAGGAAACAACCTAATACTGAGGGAAAATGTGGGGGTAGGGGTGGATGATAAATCGCTTGAGTGGAAAAATGTTCTCGAACCGATCCTGTGTAAACCTGTTGTCAACAACACCGCCTTTACTGTTATCCATGACCGCTAGATTTACTTCCTATTTAATTTAATTTTATCCATATTTAGCAGCTTCAAACGTGATTGTACTCAATACACTGGAGGTATGAATTAAACAGATTTCGCAAGCCACAGTTATTTCAGTAATTTTAAAGACCTATTTCAAAGTTATTTCCTACATATGTCAATTGTTTAATATTTACATCTTTAGAATTACGAATAAATTCATCTTTGACCACACCATGTTAAAAACATCTGTGAAGTGTTTACAAACATGTGTATACAAATGTGCCTCTCGAATGAAGTGACATGTACGAAAACGATGGAGAAACGAATGTTTGCTGGTGCTAAAACGTTAAAAACGCTTTTCTTGGATTATGTGGTAAGTTTACACTGTTCATCTTTTCCACTATTTCGCACATTCTTTCCGCGTTTGACTTAAGAAATTCATAACCTAATATCAAATCTTTTCATGACAGGAATTTGCATTTCACCTACTTCAAGAGAAAAAAATAAAGTCTGTTTTAAGACAAATTGCACCTGATGATAGACCCACAGGGTCCGAAATGCATCGTGTGCTTAATAAAACATGAAGAGTTGTGACTGAAGGCGTTTTTTAATTCATACCTCCAGTGTACTTTCTGTTTAAGTTTTTGAACAAGCACAGCAACCAGCCCGCTTCATATTTAGGTTTATTGATGTCAGCACGCGTTTGGGGCTTAATACACTGTATTAGTGAACCTGCAAGCGTTGCAGGTAATAGTGGGAAATAAGGTACAAGTTACAGAAAAAATGACAGATGCGGTGTTCAAGATGCAGTCCATAAAGACTTTGTACTGACGAAGACGTAAATAATGGGTTCGTTCACAAATAACTTTTCAGCTACCAATCACGATTTTCTTTTGTTCATATTTTACACGGCGTGTTCCGGGAAATGATTCTTATTTTCAAGTGTGTTTTCTCTTTATTTACGTAATTATTTCGATGTATGAGGTTCTGCTTTGTTTTGCTGACTTGACTGCAACATATAAAAACGTGCAATTTTTCGTTAGTTAGCCGGCCGAAGTGGCCGTGCGGTTAAAGGCGCTGCAGTCTGGAACCGCAAGACCGCTACGGTCGCAGGTTCGAATCCTGCCTCGGGCATGGATGTTTGTGATGTCCTTAGGTTAGTTAGGTTTAACTAGTTCTAAGTTCTAGGGGACTAATGACCTCAGCAGTTGAGTCCCATAGTGCTCAGAGCCATTTGAACCATTTTTCGTTAGTTATCGGTTTTTATATGTAGTTAGTGGCGAAATTTGGAAGAAGTTTTACTTACAGTTTTCTTATGGTCCATTTGTGCAGAGCCTCACACATACCAAACATTACGTACAATTTTCAATGCACAGCACACATCGACAATATCTTTCATAAGCAAACAGTTACAAAGAGGTTTTTAAATGTAGTTAGCAGAGATAATGTTACGAGTCTCCCACAGAGTATGATATGCTTTTACACAAGGGGTATTTATCGTAACAGTGTGGATCATACTGTGCGTGTATCTACTTTACAATAGTGCTGTGTGTTACTATTTATAATGGACAAAATCAGAAGATGTAAATCTGAAGGTGGGCGAAAGTCCGATATGTGTCTTGGCATAAATCAAGCAATACAAGAAGTGTTTCGTGTTTGTGTTTCTTCGTCACGGATAAAATAAATTTGGTCTGCCTTTATTTTCTTATTTTGTTCGCTTAGTTCTCTGAAACATTAGCCTACTCATTGCGTTATGCACCTGTTTCGTAAGCCGGAGCAGTTTAGGTCTTTCCCAATGATTCTTTCGTCCCGCCGCGGTGTTTTTGTCCTGCAGCATAATTACAGAGTTCTCGTTTACGTTTGATTGACATTTGTATTTAACATTGCAGGAAGTGCCTCTCAGTCCCGTGCAACAACCGCTTTCTCTTCTCTCTCTCTCTCTCTCTCTCTCTCTCTCTCTCACACACACACACACACACACACACACACACACACACACGAGAGAGACAGAGGGAGAAGTAAGGCGGGCAGTCCTGCGTGGCCCCCCAAACTGCAAGCGAGTGTGTGCCGGCAGTGGCAGTGGCAACCCTGCGAGGGCCCGCGACCAGTTTCGGCGCTTATTTATGGGCTGGCTTTGTTCCCGAAACCTGTCAGGCCGATCGAGAAAGTTACAGCCCGCCGTGGCCAGTCGGCCTGCTCTTTGCACACGCACGATCCGCCTCGTCCTCGCGGCTGGCCAGCGCGCATGCGCGGACACGCGCTGCCAACATAACCGTACTCCCTACGTCCCGTCAAGTGCGTTTACGTGGGCCATACTTCACGACAATCTGTGGCCGCAGCAGTGTTGCTGCAAATACCTGGCAATATTCAGGACCAAATTTACGCGAAAGCTATTTGGGTTTGCAACCTAGGGGCCTAAAATGCCTTCATAAATCAATGCAAAAAAGACAACACCATACTACATCTACATTTATGCTCGGCAAGCCACCCAACGGTGCGTGGCGGAGGGCACTTTACGTGACACTGTCATTACCTCCCTTTCCTATTCCAGTTGCGTATGGTTCGCGGGAAGAACGACTGCCGGAAAGCCTCCGTGCGCGCTCGAATCTCTAATTTTACATTCGTGATCTCCTCGGGAGGTGTAAGTAGGGGGAAGCAATATATTCGATACCTCATCCAGAAACGCACCCTCTCGAAACCTGGACAGCAAGCTACACCGCGATGCAGAGCGCCTCTCTTGCAGAGTCTGTCACTTGAGTTTGCTAAACATCTCCGTAAAGCTATCACGATTACCAAATAACCCTGTGACGAAACGCGCCGCTCTTCTTTGCATCTTCTCTATTTGCTCTGTCAACCCAACCTGGTACGGATCCCACACTGATGAGCAATTCTCAAGTATAGGTCGAAGGAGTGTTTTGTAAGCCACCTCCTTCGTTGATGGACTACATTTTCTAAGGACTCTCCCAATGAATCTCAACCTGGCACCCGCCTTACCAACAATTAATTTTATATGATCATTCCACTTCAAATCGTTCCGTACGCATACTCCCAGATATTTTACAGAAGTAACTGCTACCAGTGTTTGTTCCGCTATCATATAATCATACAATACAGGATCCTTCTTTCTATGTGTTCGCAATGCATTACATTTGTCTATGTTAAGGGTCAGTTGCCACTCCTTGCACCAAGTGCCTATCCGCTGCAGATCTTCCTGCATTTCGCTGCAATTTTCTAATGCTGCAACTTCTCTGTATACTACAGCATCATCCGCGAAAAGCCGCATGGAACTTACGACACTATCTACTAGGTCATTTATATGTATTATGAAAAGGAATGGTCCCATGACATTCCCCTGTGGCACGCCAGAGGTTTCTTTAACGTCTGTAGACGTCTCTCCATTGAGATCAACATGCTGTGTTCTGTTTGCTAAAAACTCTTCAATCCAGCCACACAGGTCGTCTGATATTCCGTAGGCTCTTACTTTGTTTATCAGACGACAGTGCGGAACTGTATCGAACGCCTTCCGGACGTCAAGGAAAGTGGCATCTTCCTGGGAGCCTGTATCTAATACACTCCTGGAAATTGAAATAAGAACACCGTGAATTCATTTTCCCAGGAAGGGGAAACTTTATTGACACATTCCTGGGGTCAGATACATCACATGATCACACTGACAGAACCACAGGCACATAGACACAGGCAACAGAGCATGCACAATGTCGGCACTAGTACAGTGTATACCTTTCGCAGCAATGCAGGCTGCTATTCTCCCATGGAGACGATCGTAGAGATGCTGGATGTAGTCCTGTGGAACGGCTTGCCATGCCATTTCCACCTGGCGCCTCAGTTGGACCAGCGTTCGTGCTGGACGTGCAGACCGCGTGAGACGACGCTTCATCCAGTCCCAAACATGCTCAATGGGGAACAGATCCGGAGATCTTGCTGGCCAGGGTAGTTGACTTACACCTTCTAGAGCACGTTGGGTGGCACGGGATACATGCGGACGTGCATTGTCCTGTTGGAACAGCAAGTTCCCTTGCCGGTCTAGGAATGGTAGAACGATGGGTTCGATGACGGTTTGGATGTACCGTGCACTATTCAGTGTCCCCTCGACGATCACCAGTGGTGTACGGCCAGTGTAGGAGATCGCTCCCCACACCATGATGCCGGGTGTTGGCCCTGTGTGCCTCGGTCGTATGCAGTCCTGATTGTGGCGCTCACCTGCACGGCGCCAAACACGCATACGACCATCATTGGCACCAAGGCAGAAGCGACTCTCATCGCTGAAGACGACACGTCTCCATTCGTCCCTCCATTCACGCCTGTCGCGACACCACTGGAGGCGGGCTGCACGATGTTGGGGCGTGAGCGGAAGACGGCCTAACGGTGTGCGGGACCGTAGCCCAGCTTCATGGAGACGGTTGCGAATGGTCCTCGCCGATACCCCAGGAGCAACAGTGTCCCTAATTTGCTGGGAAGTGGCGGTGCGGTCCCCTACGGCACTGCGTAGGATCCTACGGTCTTGGCGTGCATCCGTGCGTCGCTGCGGTCCGGTCCCAGGTCGACGGGCACGTGCACCTTCCGCCGACCACTGGCGACAACATCGATGTACTGTGGAGACCTCACGCCCCACGTGTTGAGCAATTCGGCGGTACGTCCACCCGGCCTCCCGCATGCCCACTATACGCCCTCGCTCAAAGTCCGTCAACTGCACATACGGTTCACGTCCACGCTGTCGCGGCATGCTACCAGTGTTAAAGACTGCGATGGAGCTCCGTATGCCACGGCAAACTGGCTGACACTGACGGCGGCGGTGCACAAATGCTGCGCAGCTAGCGCCATTCGACGGCCAACACAGCGGGTCCTGGTGTGTCCCCTGTGCCGTGCGTGTGATCATTGCTTGTACAGCCCTCTCGCAGTGTCCGGAGCAAGTATGGTGGGTCTGACACACCGGTGTCAATGTGTTCTTTTTTCCATTTCCAGGAGTGTATTTTCTGGGTCTCATGTACAAATAAAGCGAGTTGGGTCTCACACGATCGCTGTTTCCGGAATCTATGTTGATTCCTACAGAGAAGATTCTGGGTTTCCAGAAATGACATGATACGCGAGCAGAAAACATGTTCTAAAATTCTACAACAGGTCGATGTCAGAGATATAGGTCTATAGTTTTTCGCATCTGCTCGACGATCCTTCTTGAATACTGGGACTACCTGTGCTCTTTTCCAATCATTTGGAACATTCCGTTCCTCTAGAGACTTGCGGTACACGGCTGTTAGAAGGGGGGCAACTTCTTTCCCATAGATTCTAACGTATAAATGAATACTTCGTAAACGGTACAGCCAACAACACAGTCACTGAGACACTTTTACCCAAAGAAAAAATTATAACTATCTTCTCATGGTCTAAAATTACTCTTCACACTATTAGCGAAGTAATTAACAAGCTTGAAAATTCTAAAACAGAGGACTATTACGGAATGAGTAATTTTGTCGTAAAGAGCACATCAAATGAAATTAAAAATGCCAATGTTTTATCAAGCCAACGTAATTGTGGCAGGTGTTATTTTCCCTGAGGCTCTTGAAACTGCTGTTGCCCTCCCGGTGTTTAAGAAAGGAGAAAGACAACTCCCTAGTAACCATAGACTGGTCTCAATTGTTCTAGTTGTATCAAAAATAATAGAAAGCAGTACGCATAAACAAATATGTGAATACTTTGAAAATAACAAGTTACTGAATGCAAATCAGTTTGGCTTTAGATGAAATATGTCAACAGTAAAAGCAGTACAAAATCTGCTAGATATTATACACTACTGGCCATTAAAATCGCTACACCACGAAGATGACGTGCTACAGACGCGAAATTTAACCTACGGGAAGAAGATGGTGTGATATGCAAATAATTAGCTTTTCAGAGCAATCACACAAGGTTGGCGTCGGTGGAGATACCTACAACGTGCTGACATGAGGAAAGTTTCCAGCTAATTTCTCATACACAAACAGCAGTTGACCGGCGTTGCTTGATGAAACGTTGTTGTGATGCCTTGTGTAAGGAGGAGAAATGCGTACCATCACGTTTCCAACTTTGATAAAGGTCGGATTGTAGCCTATCGCGATTGCTGTTTATCGTATCGTGACATTGCTGCTCCCGTTGGTCGAGATCCAATGACTGTTAGCAGAATATGGAATCGGTGGGTTCAGGAGGGTAATACGGAACGCCGTGCTGGATCCCAACGGCCTCGTATCACTAGCAGTCGAGAACACAGGCATCTTATCCGCATGGCTGTAACGGGTCGTGCAGCCACGTCTCACGTCTCGATCCCTGAGTCAACAGATGGGGACGTTTGCAAGACAACAACATCTGCACGGACAGTTCGACGACGTTTGCAGCAGCATGTACTATCAGCTCGGAGGCCATGGTTGCCGTTAACATTAACGCTGCATCACAGACAGGAGCGCGTGCGATCGTGTACTCAACGACGAACCTGGGTGCACGAATGGCAAAACGTCATTTCTTCTGATGAATCCAGGTTCTGTTCACAGCATCATGATGGTCGCATCATGTTTGGCGACATCGCGGTGAACGCACATTGGAAGCGTGTATTCGTCATCGCCACACTGGCTTATCACCCGAGGTGATGGTATGGGGTGCCATTGGTTACACGTCTCGATCAGCTCTTGTTCGCATTGACGGCACTCTGAACAGTGGACGTTATATTTCAGATGTATTATGACCCGTGGCTCTACCCTTCATTCGATCCCTGCGAAACCCTACATTTCAGCTGGATAATGCACTACCGCATGTTGCAGGTCATGTACGGGCCTTTCTGGACACAGAAAATGTTCGACTGCTACCCTGCCCTGCACATTATCCAGATCTCTCACCAACTGAAAACGTCTACTCAATGGTGGCCGAGCAACTGGCTCGTCACAATACGCCAGTCACTACTTTTGATGAACTGTGGTATCGTGTTGAAGCTGCATGGGCAACTGTACCTGTACACGCCATCCAAGCTCTGTTTGACTCAATGCCCAGGCGTATCAAGGCCGTTATTGCGGCCAGAGGTGGTTGTTCTGGGTACTGATTTCTCAGGATATATGCACCCATATTGCGTGAAAATGTAATCACATGTCAGTCCTAGTATAATATATCTCTCCAATGAATACCCGTTTATCATCTGCATTTCTTCTTGGTGTACCAATTTTAATGGCCACTAGTGTATATGAGGGTGTTGGAAAGATACATAGTGCATGCGGTACGCTCATAGGCTTCAGCAAAGCCTTCGACTCTGAGTCACGTGAGACTATATTATTAAAATTAGTTGACTATGACATTAAAGATAAATCATTAAGTATATTTCGAACCTATCTGACATGCTATAATTAGTGTATGCAAATAATGAGCCATCACAGTTGTTAAAAATAAAGCATGGAATACCACAGGGACCGGTTTTTGGACTTTTCATTATACATGTATAAATGATTTCTCAAGACACATACCGTGTGAGAATGTGCTGTATGCTGACGATATCACACCGATGACAACAGCTGAAAACACAAAATGTTCAAAATTACAATAGAGACGAGTAACCTCTGGTGTCTAAGCAACCAGCTGTCCATTAACTAAACAAAAACAGAAGAAATTCATTTCAGCCTCAGAGCAATGAAGTATGGGAATAAGAATGTGAAATTACTCGGACTTTTGACTGACAAAGGATTATCATGTGATGGACACACAAATTACTCGAGCAGCAAGCTGGCAAAAGTTTTATTTTTGTTACATAAATTGAGATAGAATGTTAGTAAGAATCTGTTACTTTCCTGTTACTATGCCTTCATCCATTCAAATTTGCAGCACGTACTACTGTTGTGGAGAGATGCACCATATTCAGCTAACATTTTTCAGTGACAGAAGAAAGCCATAAAAAATATTCTAGGTCTGACTCCCAGAGAGCTTGTAGAAATCAGTTCACATGAAAAATTAAACAAACTTACACTAAGAAATAATATTCATTTGCACAATACAAGTATTAGCCACGTGTCAGATTTACTGTACTCAAGAAACTCTCACTCACTCTCTCTCTCTCTCTCTCTCTCTCTCTCTCTCTCTCACACACACACACACACACACACACACACACACACACACACACACACACAACAGCCATAAACACATGAGGCTTAAATTCTTCAACAAAATTCAGTCCAGCTCACTGGACTCCCTTACACATGTACAAGAAACTTTTAGAAACTTTGCTAAAAGAGCGAGAATTTTACACAGTTGAACTCATGGAGAGGGTAGTGTCAGTAAAATTGCATGTAATAATCATTATGTGTTTAGGTGTGTGTATATAATCATATGAGTTGTTGCTTCAACTAGCCATAAGTAATCATGAAGTGGTTCAAAAAATGGTTCAAATGGCTCTACGCATTATGGGACTTAACATCTGAGGTCATCAGTCCCCTAGACTTAGAACTACTTAAACCTAACTAACCTAAGCACATCACACACATCCATACCTGAGGTAGGTTTCGAACCTGCGACCGTAGCAGACGCGTGATTCCAGACTGAAGCGCCTAGAACCGCTCGACCACAGCGGCCGGCATCATGAAGTGTAAATGTACATAATTAATATGTACAAGTACATAACTGATACACATTTGTAATTTTGCATATATATGAGACTAGCCTTGTCAGCGTGTAATGTGTAGAGAGAGAGAGAGAGAGAGAGAGAGAGAGAGAGAGAGAGTGATAAGTATTTTAGTAACTACACTCCTGGAAATTGAAATAAGAACACCGTGAATTCATTGTCCCAGGAAGGGGAAACTTTATTGACACATTCCTGGGGTCAGATACATCACATGATCACACTGACAGAACCACAGGCACATAGACACAGGCAACAGAGCATGCACAATGTCGGCACTAGTACAGTGTATACCTTTCGCAGCAATGCAGGCTGCTATTCTCCCATGGAGACGATCGTAGAGATGCTGGATGTAGTCCTGTGGAACGGCTTGCCATGCCATTTCCACCTGGCGCCTCAGTTGGACCAGCGTTCGTGCTGGACGTGCAGACCGTGTGAGACGACGCTTCATCCAGTCCCAAACATGATCAATGGGGGACAGATCCGGAGATCTTGCTGGCCAGGGTAGTTGACTTACACCTTCTAGAGCACGTTGGGTGGCACGGGATACATGCGGACGTGCATTGTCCTGTTGGAACAGCAAGTTCCCTTGCCGGTCTAGGAATGGTAGAACGATGGGTTCGATGATGGTTTGGATGTACCGTGCACTATTCAGTGTCCCCTCGACGATCACCAGTGGTGTACGGCCAGTGTAAGAGATCGCTCCCCACACCATGATGCCGGGTGTTGGCCCTGTGTGCCTCGGTCGTATGCAGTCCTGATTGTGGCGCTCACCTGCACGGCGCCAAACACGCATACGACCATCATTGGCACCAAGGCAGAAGCGACTCTCATCGCTGAAGACGACACGTCTCCATTCGTCCCTCCATTCACGCCTGTCGCGACACCACTGGAGGCGGGCTGCACGATGTTGGGGCGTGAGCGGAAGACGGCCTAACGTTGTGCGGGACCGTAGCCCAGCTTCATGGAGACGGTTGCGAATGGTCCTCGCCGATACCCCAGGAGCAACAGTGTCCCTAATTTGCTGGGAAGTGGCGGTGCGGTCCCCTACGGCACTGCGTAGGATCCTACGGTCTTGGCGTGCATCCGTGCGTCGCTGCGGTCCGGTCCCAGGTCGACGGGCACGTGCACCTTCCGCCGACCACTGGCGACAACATCGATGTACTGTGGAGACCTCACGCCCCACGTGTTGAGCAATTCGGCGGTACGTCCACCCGGCCTCCCGCATGCCCACTATACGCCCTCGCTCAAAGTCCGTCAACTGCACATACGGTTCACGTCCACGCTGTCGCGGCATGCTACCAGTGTTAAAGACTGCGATGGAGCTCCGTATGCCACGGCAAACTGGCTGACACTGACGGCGGCGGTGCACAAATGCTGCGCAGCTAGCGCCATTCGACGGCCAACACCGCGGTTCCTGGTGTGTCCGCTGTGCCGTGCGTGTGATCATTGCTTGTACAGCCCTCTCGCAGTGTCCGGAGCAAGTATGGTGGGTCTGACACACCGGTGTCAATGTGTTCTTTTTTCCATTTCCAGGAGTGTATATATTGATATTAGCAAGTCTATTAACAACTGACATTGTGGTCTTACTAATATGTACGGTAGTTTTATTAACTCATTAAGTTGATGTATTAATGGTATTAACTCTAGTTTACATGTTGACAAGGCCAGTTGCATCAAAATGTAGTGAACAGCTGATAAGAAACATTCTAAAAAATCATCTTACAAGGAGACCGTACCTACTCATCATCACCGAATCCGTCCAAATGCATAGTAAGTCCAGGACTTGGCCAGAAGTGAAAGACACGGAAGTTGGAACTTCAGATGGCCAAGCGTTTAGAAAAAAAACCGTATTTTTGGCGCAGGTGAGATATGAACCATTTACGTTAGATTAGTCTCGAAGCAGCGTTTGGCGCAGCGGAAAGAGTGCAGAATGGTAAGATGAAAGTCATGGTTTGAGCCCCTCCGTGGATACTTTTTCTTATTTTCAATTATTATCTTACTTATTTTGCAAATAAACCTAGATAATGTTCAGTATATTGTACTCGATATGATAGATGACTGTGTGCAGGAGAACACATTTTTTCTGTTAATTGACTCGTGGGAGGATAAACGAATCCACAATTATACGACGAGATTTTTCAAGTTGATGGATTGACATCAGGCAGTATTATGTATTATCGTGGTTCCCCCTGCCCCATAGTCGCACAGCTAGTGCAACCGTGCGATGTTTATTTTTCTAGTCAGTTAAAGAATTTGATCCTAAGTTTCAAAACTGATTTTATCTCGTCGAGGGAGAAAAGGAAATCACATCCCGAGAAAACTGCATCAAAATACATCCCATTGTGCATCACACGCTGTCATTGCAAATATTCAGCGACATGATGTGTTACGCATTGTTTACTGCCAAACTGTGCGATGAGAGAGAAACTTTGATGATAAACCAAGTTTGCTTCTGTATAGAAACTAAAACGACCATGTATCTGTAAAAATTCTGCGTTTATAACTTGTACAAGACGCAAAGAAAATTACTGCTTCCACCTGTTTTTACGATGAATACTACCCAGCATGTGTAAATCAGCAACTGCAAAATAATACAATCCTTTCCTCGAAATTCATTTGCAGTCCCAGATCTTCATTTGCCTTTCGTTTACATGTCTTTTATGAAACTCTTGAGCAATACTGTGTCCTGAACATTATCCCGGTTTCTTTGCCGTGTAAGTAACGTAAGAAACGAAAATAAAAAAGTGTTTCCACGGAGGTGTTCAAGCCCACGACCTTCGCACTACCATTCGTAACTCTTTCCGTTGCGCTAAGCGGTGCCTCAAAACTAATCTAACATAAAAGCTCAATGTCTCACCCGACACGTGCCAAAAATGCTATTTTTTTCGTATCTCTCAGCCATCTGGAGCTCCCAATTCTGTCTCTTTCATTTCTGTCCAAACCTGGATTCAGCATAAATTTGGGCGAAATTGGTGGTGACGAGTGGGCGCGGTCCCCTTGTTAATATCGTGACGGACGCTCTTATAATCATAAAAATATCGACATGACTAAGAACGAAGTCTATCTACACCGCACTGTTGGATAAAACATTCTCTGACGTCTGCCGGCATAACCATTTGAAATGGACTTGTTTGGGTGCTTTTCTCAGTGGACAGCTCGTATGAATTAAGTCACTTTTCACCTCTTAAAGAGTGTTCTTGCAAGGAGCCACTGGGGGTAAGGCTCTACTCAAACCAATTTGCCACTGACATGTACTGAGCACCCCACTCAAGGTGCAAGTTCTCCACTACAGTCCAGATGTATGTAGATGAATTGTACACGACAAAACGGAAGGAAGGGTTGGCCTTAACACGTGGACCGGACTGTGTGCCCCGGTGATTATACGTTAATAATTACAAAGACGTGATGGGAGCTATCGGCTACTATCATGAAATAAGAATTACAAATTATTGACTGCAAATTCAAAATACTGCGCTCAGAACAACATTGGGCCAAATAACTCATCGCCAGGGAATGAGTGCATATTAATGCGCGATACACTACTGGCCATTAAAATTGCGACATCAAGAAGAAATGCAGATGATAAACGAGTATTCATTGGACAAATATATTATACTTGAACTGACATGTGATTACATTTTCACGCAATTTGGGTGCATAGATCCTGAGAAATCAGTACCCAGAACAACCACCTCTGGCCGTAATAACGGCCTTGATACGCCTGGGCATTGAGTCAAACAATACCACAGTTCATCAAGAGTAGTGACTGGAGTATTGTGACGAGCCAGTTGCTCGGCCACCATTGACCAGACGTTTCCAATTGGTGAGACATCTGGATAATGTGCTGGCCAGGGCAGCAGTCGAACATTGTCTGTATCCAGAAAAGCCCGTACAGGAGCTGCAACATGCGGTCGTACATTATCCTGCTGAAATGTAGGGTTTTGCAGGGATCGAATGAAGGGTAGATCCACAGGTCGTAACACATCTGAAATGTAATGTCCACTGTTCAAAGTGTCGTCAATGCGAACAAGAGCTGATCGAGACGTGTAACCAATGGCACCCCATACCATCACATCGGGTGATAAGCCAGTATGGCGATGACGAATACACGCTTCCAATGTGCGTTCACCGCGGTGTCGCCAAACACGGATGCGACCATCACGATGATGTAAACAGAACTTGGATTCATCCTAAAAAATGACGTTTTGCCATTCGTGCACCCAGCTTCGTCGTTGAGTACACCATCGCAGGCGCTCCTTCCTGTGATGCAGCGTCAAGGGTGACCGCAGCCATGGTCTCCGAGCTGATAGTCCATGCTGCTGCAAACGTTGCCGAACTGTTCGTGCAGATGGTTGTTGTCTTGCAAACGTCCCCATCTGTTGACTCAGGGATCGAGACGTTGCTGCACGATCCGTTACAGCCTTGCTGATAAGATGCCTGTCATCTCGACTGCTAGTGATATGAGGCCGTTCGGATCCAGCACGGCGTTCCGTATCACCCTCCTGAAACCACTGATTCCATATTCTGCTAACAGCCATTGGATCTCGACCAACGCGAGCAGCAATGTCGCGATACGATAAACCGCAATCGCGATAGGCTACAATCCGACCTTTATCAAAGTCGGAAACGTGATGGTACGCATTTCTCCTCCTTACACGAGGCATCACAACAACGTTTCACCAGGCAACGCCGGTCAACTGCTGTTTGCGTATGAGAAATCGGCTGGAAACTTTCCTCATGTCAGCACGTTATAGGTGTCGCCACCGGCGCCAACCTTGTGTGAATGCTCTGAAAAACTAATCATTTGCATGTCACAGCATCTTCTTCCTGTCGGTTAAATTTCGCGTCTGTGGTATGTCATCTTCGTGGTGTAACAATTTTAAGCGCCAGTAGTGTAATTATGAATCACCGGGAAGGAAGGGACTGGTAATGTTCCAACAGAATAAACCGAATGGATACGAAACGTATCTACCATTGCTAACTGACTATTAACAGTGAATTTAAATTGGTGGTGATGACTGCATTGGTAATTTAGTGCCTAAAAGAATGAGAACCCCAAAGAGCAAAATCATGGGCGAGAGATCACCTCAAAAGTAAATGATCAGTTAATATGAAACAACATGCTTATCATCCTGAACGATTTTCGTGTGCCATTTCACTGTGGAACTTACATCAATTGCATTAAATGCATTCGCAGTTGCGAATAAGAGCAACCATCAAATGTAGAATGGAATGACGACAGTGAAAATTTGTGCCGGACCGGGAATTAAACCCGGAATTCTCGCTTATCGCGAGCGGTCGCCTCACCATTTGGCTATCCGTGCACGACTCACGGTCACACCCAAAGTTCCATATGTCGTCACCCATGCGTCTACAACCTTTACGCGTTCATCCATTATACAGGGTGATTCAAAAAGAATACCACAACTTTAAAAATGTGTATTTAATGAAAGAAACATAATATAACCTACTGTTATACATCATTACAAAGAGTATTTAAAAAGGTTTTTTTTTCACTCAAAAACAAGTTCAGAGATGTTCAATATGGCCCCCTCCAGACACACGAGCAATATCAACCCGATACTCCAACTCGTTCCACACTCTCTGTAGCATATCAGGCGTAACAGTTTGGATAGCTGCTGTTATTTCTCGTTTCAAATCATCAATGGTGGCTGGGAGAGGTGGCCGAAACACCATATCCTTAACATACCCCCATAAGAAAAAATCGCAGGGGGTAAGATCAGGGCTTCTTGGAGGCCAGTGATGAAGTGCTCTGTCACGGGCTGCCTGGCGGCCGATCCATCGCTTCGGGTAGTTGACGTTCAGGTAGTTACGGACAGATAAGTGCCAATGTGGTGGCGCTCCATCCTGCTGAAATATGAATTGTTGTGCTTCTTGTTCGAGCTGAGGGAACAGCCAATTCTCTAACATCTCCAGATACTGTAGTCCAGTTACAGTAGCACCTTCGAAGAAAAAGGGACCAAAAACTTTATTGGCTGAAATGGCACAGAAAACGTTCACCTTAGGCGAGTCACGTTCATACTGAGTTGTTTCCCGCGGATTCTCAGTGCCCCATATACAGACATTGTGACGGTTGACTTTCCCGTTAGTGTGGGAAGTTGCTTCATCACTAAACACAATCTTTGAAACGAAAGATTCATCTGTTTCCATTTGAGCAAGGATAAAATCACAGAAATCGATTCTTTTAATCTTATCAGCTGCAGACAGTGCTTGAACCAATTTCAGACGATAAGGTTTCATAACTAACCTTTTTCGTAGGACTCTCCATACAGTTGATTGTGGAATTTGCAGCTCTCTGCTAGCTCTGCGAATCGATTTTTCTGGGCTGCGAACAGAACTTTTCCCTTTGCACAAACACCCATTCTCTGTAAACTGTTTATACCAACGTTTAATACACCAACTATCAGGAGGTTTAACACCATACTTCGTTCGAAATGCACCCTGAACAACTGTCGTCGATTCACTTCTGCCGTACTCAATAACACAAAAAGCTTTCTGTTGAGCAGTCGCCATATTAGCATCAACTGACGCTGACGCCTAGTCAACAGCGCCTCAAGCGAACAAATGTACAACTAAATGAAACTTTATAGCTCCCTTAATTCGCCGACAGATAGTGCTTAGCTCTGCCTTTTGTCGTTACAGAGTTTTAAATTCCTAAGGTTGTGGTATTCTTTTTGAATCACCCTGTATATAGTCCCATGCAGGTCAGAGTTGTACTTGAAAGTCGCTTGCCCGGTATGGCAAGAGAAATACGATATTGCATTGCCTCTGTTATTCTGATTACGATGCCAAGTTCCTTTGAACGTGCATGTACTTTGGTTCGAGTCCCAGCCCGGCACAAATTTTCATTGTCGTCATTCCGTTCTACAGCTGATGGTCGCTCCAGTGCCTGTTCCTTTGGACATGCATGCGTGTCTGGGGCACACAGCACGGTCTACGTGTTAAGGCCAAACCTTCCTTTCGTTTTCTCGTGCACAATTCATCTACATACTTCTGGACTGTAGTGGTGAACTTGCACCTTGAGTGGGGCACTCAGTACATGTCAGTGGCAAATTGGGTTGAGTAGACCCTTACCCCCAGTGACTCCTTGCAAGCGCAGTCTTCAAGTCTTTAAGAGGTGAGAGTTGACTTAATTCATACGAGCTGTCCACTTTGCATCGTAATCAGAATAACACAAGCACTGCAATATCGTATTACATCAATTGCGTGCGAGAAGGCCTGACGAGGTCGCAGGCGGAGATGGACACTGGCTTGGCGTGGCCCATCTGCTCTCCAGAAGACTGCTGACTGTCCTCTGAATTGTTAAAGCCGAGTCAGCTGCTCCACTTAGGTTCCAGACGACCACCTCTGCCGAACTCCGAACTTTGAATCACCCTGTAAAACTTGTATTGTCCGGAGCTCGTGGTCGTGCGGTAGCGTTCTCGCTTCCCACGCCTGGGTTCCCGGGTTCGATTCCCGGCGGGGTCAGGGATTTTCTCTGCCTCGTGATGACTGGGTGTTGTGTGATGTCCTTAGGTTAGTTAGGTTTAAGTAGTTCTAAGTTCTAGGGAACTGATGACCATAGATGTTAAGTCCCATAGTGCTCAGAGCCACCAAAACTTGTATTCCTACTCCTTCAAGAAGTGAACGCGTCAAAATTGCAGTTTAAGCCAATCTGAGATCGCGTAAACCTCCCAAACAGAAAATTTGAAACAATTTTGCTCTCGAAGCTTCGGCGGCACTTTTTGGAAGATTGCGAGTGCTGACCTCTGACACTGCTGCTCACATCTATTACTTTCCCCTCTTTGGGGAAGTGTGAGGGGGAGTTTGTAGCCTTTCGGCTTTTACTCCCCTGTGACTTGTGTGTGTGATTTTTCTATAGTTTTTTTGGTGTCTGTGACTTGTGATGTTTGTTGTGAGTGAGTCTGGTACTTGCCTGGGGTGGGCGAAAAGATTGGTGTTATATGGGAAGGAACTGGATTAGGGATTGGATATTGGGATTATCTCTTCGACTTAATCGTCGAAGATCGTCATAGGGCGCTTATGCTTATCGCGGAACATGTCATACCGACCTAGGGAGTGGATGAGCGCGTTTCCGGATCTGGAAGAACCCTCATAGAAGGCCCTTGCCAGATCCTGGAAACGCTCTCTCAGGAGTGGGATTTCGGCTGCGGCGTGCAAGTCGTCTGTGGGGAATCCGAGAGGTAGGTGCAGTGCCCTTCTGAGGGCGCGGTTCTGCAGCCTCTGGAGTTTGTCCAGGTGCTGCTTTGCCGCGTATCCCCAGACAGGGCACGCATACTCCATTACCGGCCGGATCAGGGCCTGTTAAACATTTACTGCTACTGGGCAGGGAAGGGAGCTGGTTGTGTTCAGGATAGGGTATAGGATGGACATTCTGGCGCAGGCCTTCCTGTGGACCTCGTCTATGTGGGGTTTCCACGTAAGACGAGAGTCCAAGGTTACGCCAAGGTACTTGGCGGTTCTGCGCCAGGGGAGTTGGATTCCATTTAGGTGAAGGTGGGGGGGGGGGGGGGGGGGGACGTTGAGGAGGTTCGCGCCTTCCGAGCCTGCGGGTAATCAGCATTGCCTGCGTCTTCTCAGAGTTGATGGTGATGCGCCAGCGACGGGCCCAAGTTTCCGTGTCATCTAAAACCTTTTGTAGCCTACGGATGACCAGGTCCTTGTTCGCGTTTCTCGTGTAGAAGGCTGTATCGTCAGCGTACTGTGCAGTGCGCACCAGGGGGGCCGTTGGTGTGTCCGCAGTGTACAAACTGTACAATACGGGCCCCAGGACCGATCCCTGTGGCACCCCGGCACGAATACGCCTTCTGGTGGAGGTGGTAGTTTCTACTTTGACGGAGAAAGTCCTATTTGTGAGATAGCTCTTGATGAGCTGAACTATGCTCCCGGGAAACCCTTGTGTGTACAACTTGTAGAGTAGCCCTCTATGCCATACTGAATCAAAGGCTTTGGCTACGTCTAGTAGCACTATACCGCAGTAGCCTCTGTGGTTGAAGCCCTCTGTGGCTGCTTCGATGACCTCTGACAACTCCTTGTTCCAAAAAGTTGCGAGCACCGACCCATGGCAAATCGCCATTCCCGAAGTTGCAAGCGCCGACCAACCAAAGCTGTCCCTCTAGAGCTTTCTGTGAATTTCCTTTCGCAATGTCCCCATACCACGATGCAAAAGACTCACCTGTGGAGGCGTTCTGTGGCTCCTACACAACACTGAGATGTCATCTTTACGAAGCATGCAGCATTGCGTGGGTGGTCGAGTTCATTTTGGAGAAAGCTCCGTATTCTTATTCGCTGCAGTGCTTCTGGACACTCAGCACACAAGCACTATTTCCCGTAAGAATTGCTAATCCTATCTAAAGTGTCATAGAGGGTTCAGGCAGGCCGATATCGTCGTCACCGTCGTTGCGTCGTCACCGTCGTTGTCGTCGTCGTCTTCGTCTTCGTCCCCCTCGCCCCCCCCCCCATCCCCCTCCCCCCCCCCCCCCCCCAATTGTGTGGTCAGTGACTCACCTCATTTGATGAGGCTGGTAGAAACTGCTGAGCCATAATTCCACTAACTACCACAGAAATGGGATCATCATGCATTTTACAATTCAAACAAAAAAGGAAAACCTATACAATCTTCACACATTCCCTTGGATAATACCACTCCACTATAAACACATTGCAAATTACAGAGAAAAGTGTTCTGTCATTTTGAGGAATAATGTTTGTTTGGTGAAAAAGAATGTAATATGAGACTGGCTACAGCTGTGTGAATTTCATCACCAGCCAATCCGGCCGAAAGAATTGCGACAAGGTTATCGTATGAAGACTTGTCCGAATATGGCAAGTTGAAGCAAGTCCTTTTGTGAGACCATGTCCCTAACATTCGTTGTAGGAGGTTAGATGGGATGAGAAATGCAGAACTGTGCCTTAAGGCTTGATTTCTTTTATTAAGTTTATACCTTACGCATTTGTCAAACCATCACTCTCTACCATTCGTAGGTTAGTACAATTTAATTTTACATACAGATCTGAGCAGCGTATTAACATAATCACACACATGCCTTTCCCCCTGAAGCGTCTTTCACAACCTTCTCAACTGTCAGGCACAGACTCCACGGTAGTGAGAAGACAGAAACTCACGAATTTATTCCAACTCATACTCACTCACTCAGACTAGAGATGGCTATCTCAAGTAAGCTCTCAGTTCTCTGTAAATCAAAATACATATGACAAAAATACATCATTAGAACGAATTTCATCACTAACTAAACCTAATCATACAGTAATCAAACAGCAATCAAAATAAACAACACTAGTACAAAATTCTATTACCATGTTCAATAGACGAAGATTATTTGTCACTCGATAATCAACATTAAATTCGCATCTTTACCATAACTGAAAACTTTTATATCAGCGACCCAAGTGATTGTCCACAGTAATTTAAAATGTTCCAACAGATGTAAGGTACATCACAACCCAAGAAAGTACACTAAATTATGCCATGTCGAATCTTATTAGTCTACAGAGCGGAATTTAAGGAAAGTGAGGTGGCCGCATCTTGGTCTCAGGCACTGGCTGATAGTTCGACAGCGTCAGGGCGCTGTCAGCGGCGGCAGTGGCACTGGAGTCAGAGTCGATGGTGGACAGAGAGACCTCAATTACTGGTGACATGCGGGCATTGTCGACGGCGAGCACTCAAGCTGGCTTTATCCTGTCGATGGACACAACTAAAGGGTCCCCTGTAACCACACAGTAAATATTTTGTCATTTCATTGTAAAACGAGGTGAGGACCCGAGTACTGTGGGTGGAGTGGAGGTTGGCAGGTGTCGGTGCATAGTGTACCACGAGAGCGCGACGTGAGGTTGTTGTGCACAAGGTCTCGACCTCTCCATGGCGCCATGGACGCGTTAGTTGGAGCCAGGCCATATGGCCATGATGCTGCTGGATGTAAGCTGGGACACAGGAAATAATAGAGAAAGGTTATGGCTTGGTAAGGTCACCTGGTATGGCTAGGCGCTGCTTGTGCACCAGATTGGTGGCATACACTTCCAAGTAGGCCACCTGAAGACCTAATAGGACCATTTTGTGTCATAGCAGGTAAGTGCATATTTTAAAGCAAGGTTGAAATGTTCCACCATGCTACTGGCTGTAGGGCGGTAGCTGGTGGTGAAAAGAACTATGGTGTCACAAGTCTCATACAGGTTTTAATAAACAGGAAGTGAATTCCCATCCACTATCTGATGATAACCGGTAGGGGCAGCCAAAACGTGAAACATAGGCAATGATCAACACTCCAGCAACCGTTTCAGCTAAAATATCTAGGATAGGGAGGCTGCTGATCAGTCTGTAGTCGTCAGAAGATAACAGCAGCCATCTGAGGATGACAGAGGGCCTGACGATGTTGATCTGAACGTGGGAGAACCAGTGCTCATAATGGGAAACGGGAAATGGATGGGTGAACATGACAGCCCACTTCTGCACGCTATAATGCGACGCAGGTGCAGGCCCAAAGCCGGCCGAAGTGGCCGTGCGGTTAAAGGCGCTGCAGTCTGGAACCGCAAGACCGCTACGGTCGCAGGTTCGAATCCTGCCTTGGGCATGGATGTTTGTGATGTCCTTAGGTTAGTTAGGTTTAACTAGTTCTAAGTTCTAGGGGACTAATGACCTCAGCAGTTGAGTCCCATAGTGCTCAGAGCCATTTTGCAGGCCCAAGAGGGACAGTCCCATTGGCTGCTCAGCCAGAAGAAACATGCAGGTTTGCAGAAGGCCGAGGGAGTGGGGAAGGGGGCTTAGGGGAGGTAAGAGCAGAAGTGGTCTTTGGAGCCTTGGGGTCAGGGTAGGACATCACAGGAAGACAAAGTTGGAATTCGGGTCCTGAAGTAACTGAGCTAGTGTGGGGTTGGTGGGCTGTGCTTTTGTGAGGGCCTCTACTCTAATGGAGAGCTGAGTGCACAGGATTGGCTGAGTCAATCGCAACAATTTCATGACACTAGTTATGTGTGTATATCAGTAGAACACCAAGCTAAATCTAAATACTCCTGCCGATGGAACTGTTGGGGCGAAATTTGGGATGCATCTTTCTGACGAAACCCTGTCATAAGAGGATGGTGATCATTGAAGATTGTGTAAAGGCATCTCTCAACTGAAGGGTGGAAATACTTCACTGCCTCATAGATGCCAAGCAGTCCCCACTGTACATAGCCCATTTGCGCTGGAGCTCAGCTACCTTAGTGGAAAAGAAGGCCAGTGGCTGCTAAGTGTCTATGACATACTGTTGAAGGACTGTGCCAATCGCAAACTGACACGTCAGCGATGATAGTGAGGTGGGGAGAGGGGTAGGGGATTGCCAGAAAGACCACATTGGTGAGGTCATGCTCAGTACTCTCTAAACTGGGCCATCATAGGCTAGGTCCACAGTATAGGATTGTTACCCTTCATCCCATTCAGTCGCCTTGCAGTGTGGCAATGAGAGATTCCTGAAAGGAGACTACATGTTCAAGGAAGTAACAAAAAATTTGCCATTCATAGGAATCTGTGAAGCTCTTTATACATCATGGAACGTGGGAATTCGGAAATCGCATGGATTTTATTGGGCACAAACAGAAATAGTGTCCCCTAAGAATTCAGTCTTGGCTACCCCCAAGACACATACAGGTATTTATAGGTTGAGAATGAACTCTGCTCTATCCAGGCGCATAAAGCTATCATGGTCACTGTGATCAGCTATGTCCCAGGAGTAGATGAGAATGTCGTCCAGCTAGGCAAAACAGCTCGGAGGGCTGCAGAGGACACTGAGTAAGAAACATTTCCATGTTTACACATCCTTACTGAGTCCAAAGGTCATGGCAGGACTTCGAAGAGGCCAAAACTTGTAATGATGGCCATCTTGTCAATGTGTACTGGCGCAACTGGAATCTGTGTGAATGCTTTCACACAATGTATCTTATTACGGGTGTCACAGTTGGAAATGTCATCACTATAGCTGTGTAGGAGTAGGACAGGATAACAGTTGAAAATGATTCTTTCACTGACCCACCAAGCGTATCAGGTCCTGTCCTTTATAGGTGCTAAATGAAGTGCAGAGGACCAAGGCCTTTTGGACAGTTGGAGGATTACAGCGGCAATGGGAGTCTCAATTTCTGCCTGCACAAATCAGTGCTTGTCTGGTGGGAAAGATCAGATGCAGCAGTGAACCTGTGGGCCCAGGGTGGTCGCAATGTAGTGTACAGTGTCATAGTACACATCACGGATGATGTGAGGGGGACGGGGATGCGGATGAGGAGCAGGACTTGGGAAAGGAGACCGCCAAGACGGCCAGTTTAAGAAAGTCCTTTATTGGCAGTGTGAGCATTGGGGTGGTAAGTGCAGGGGTGCAGCGACCTGACGTGACATCGACTAGGCAATGCTGCACAAGGTCAGGGAGAAGAATGGAATGGGAGATATACTCTGCACTGAACATCGAGCTGGTGACATTGTCTATTGTGAAAGTCCAAACAAACTCATCAACAAGGCTGATATCAGCTTCATGGGTGTGGGGTCTGTAGATAGTGATGAAGGAGCCATTTGCAGCAGTGAGGAGGAAACTGAAGGGGGCCGGAACAAGACAAGAGTGTGCACAGGAAGATGGATGAGTTCAAGTCAGTGTCAATGAGGTAGCCGATTAGCAAAGTGGGCCTAAGGTGGTCAAGTGCAGAAAGGCACAGGGAAATTGCTGAGCAAGTGGGCGCACCTACTGCTGGTCACAGACTGCGTTTAGGTCCCATAAGCATGAAGGTATGCAGTAGGTGACTTCACTGTCGAAGTGCTCATGGTACCACCACATGGACTCAGAATTATGTAGGTCTCCCAGCTCAATGAATGTGGGTGGTAACATATGTGTGTGGGCGTGTGTGTTTGAGGTCGCCATGGACGTGGAAAGCATGGTTACTCAAGTCATGTGAGTAGTGACCCTTGGTCACGTGGGGCTGGGGAGGTGGGGGTGAGGAAGTGGGCAGGCATGAGTGAGTGAGGACAGCAGTTAAGTTTGCCATCTCATTGCTCAAACACGCCATAATTTGTCTCAGGTCTGACTATACATCCTGAGGTATGGTCAATGGAGACACTACTGCCTGTTGTGCTACAGGGAGGCTGGGAGCTTATTACTGCAGTCCGTCTCTAATGCGCTCGTTGTCGACGGGACGTTAAACACTAATCTCCTCCTCCTCCTCTATTACTGGAGTGGCAAAAAGGGATTGGAGCACAGGTAGAAGGTGAGGGTAAGAGTAAGGGGACCAGCTGGCGGCTGTGCCCAGCGATGGGCTGAGGGGCTCAGAAACACCTGGTCTGCTATGATGGTGTTTGTGTCAGTGTCTGTATAGTCGTGTGTGGTGAACGCTATATGGATTGCGGCAAGCAAGCAAGAATTTCAGTTGTGGAATAAAAGCTTGTCTGGCTAGACAAACGGGTTTGACTAAGGCACAGAGGTACTGCAAGAGCTGGGTGGGCCTCATGTTGGAACACTCCTCTGAAGAACATAGTGCCTAGGAGCGTTCCATTTTGGACGATGACAGTCAAAGCACTCTCTTAGTTTACGGTAGCTGTCGGACTGCCAAGGACTGGTGATCATGTCGTGAGTCTCTGCTACGACAGTGTGGTAAAACATAGCAAAAAATGGGCGAACTTGCTATGTCACATATAAATCTGGACCCGATGAAGATCACCTCGGTGGAGGAAAACTGTAGGCGCAAGTCACGGGTGTCTAATGCAGGAAGGTGGGCAGAAGCTCTGTTCGCCTAAGGTGTAGAGGCACAGCGCTCAGGAGTTGTGCAAACTGGGAGAGAAACTGATTTATACCAGGCGCCTGAGCCAGTGGTTTGGACAGGATAGGTGAAGTGATCTGACTGGACGAAGCATTCTCCATCACAAATGACATTTCAGGGGTCTGCTCAGTGCAATGGCTTACCAATGCAGGCTGCACCTCGGGCATGAATGGAGGATAAATCTGACAAGCAGAAAGAGGAAAAAATATCCGCTTGGCACTAGCAAGTATGCTGGTGCAGGGTGGAAACTATGACTAAAAAACGCTTGTTGAGCAACACAGAGGCAGAGGAAACGTGGCCTAGGGGAAGGTGAGCTGCATGGAGTATGTGAGGAATGGGGACGTTGGTAGGGGGCTTGACGTGCGGACCGCCATGTGCTAATACTGGCAGCATGAAAACGATTTGGATCACCTCGGTTCCAAGAGTTCCGGAACCTGTACAGAAAATTGGAATAGAGATCAACATAAACATCATTTCCGCCCTTTTTATTGCTCATGAAAACCACACATTGCGTGTTGTACGACCATACAGCGAGACCTTCATAGGTGGTGGTCCAGATTGCTGTACCCACCGGTACCTCTAATACCCAGTAGCATGTCCTCTTACACTGATGCATGCCTGTATTCGTTGTGGCACACTATCCACAAGTTCATCAGGGCACTGTTGGTCCAGATTGTCCCACTCCTCAACGGCGATTCGGCGTAGATCCCTCAGAGTGGTTGGTGGGTCACGTCGTCCATAAACAGCCCTTTTCAATCTATCCCAGGAATGTTAGATTGAGTTCACGTCTGCAGAACATGCTGGCCACTCTAGTCGAGCGATATCGTTATCCTGAAGGAAGTCATTCATAAGATGTGCACGATGGAGGCGCAACTTGTCGTCAATGAAGACGAATTCCTCGCCAGTATGCTGCCGATATGGTTGCACTATTCGTCGGAGGATGGCATTCATGTATCGTACAGCCGTTACGGCGCCTTCCATGACCACCAGCGGCGTACGTCGGCCCCACATAATGCCACCCCAAAATAGCAGGGAACCTCCACCTTGCTGCACTCGCTGCACAGTGTGTCTAAGGCGTTCAGCCAGACTGGGTTGCCTCCAAACACGTCTCCGACGATTGTCTGGTTGAAGGCATGTGCGACACTCATCGGTGAAGAGAACGTGATGTCAATCCTGAGCGCTCCATTCGGCATGTTGCCGGGCCCATCTGTACCGCACTGCATAGTGTGATGTTTGCAAAGATGGACCTCGCCATGGATGCTGGGACTGAAGTTGCGCATCATGGACCCTAATGCACACAGTTTGAGTCATAACACGACGTCCTGTGGCTGCACGAAAAGCATTATTCAACATGATGGCGTTGCTGTCAGGGTTCCTCTGGGCCATAATGCGTAGGTAGCGATCATCTACTGCAGTAGTAGCACTTGGGCGGCCTGAGCGAGGCATATCATCGACAGTTCCTGTCTCTGTACCTCCTCCATGTCCGAGCAACATCGCTTTGGTTCACCTGGACGCTTCCCTTGTTGAGAGTCCTCCCTGCCACAAAATAACAATGCAGATTCGATCAAACCACGGTATTGACCGTGTAGGCGTGGTTGAACTAAAGGCACCACGAGCCGTGTACCTCCTTCCTGGTGGAACTCATCAGCTGTCGTACCACTTCCGTCTAAGAGGCGCTGCTCATGCATGGTTGTTTACATCTTTGGGCGGGTTTAGTGACATCACTGAACAGTCAAAAGGACTGTGTCTGTGATACAATATCCACAGTCGACGTCTGTCTTCAGGAGTTCTGGGAACCGGAGTGATGCAAACCTTTTTTTAATATGTGTAGTTCATACGAAACTGCAAACGCCAAACGTCTTTCAAGAACAGTAAAAACAGTTCAACGAAATTTATAGCGATGGAGCAAACTCTCAGGGCAGAAAGAATACAGGTTGCGCTGTCTACTGGGTACGAAACATGGAAACCACGAACAATTTCCCTCCCCAAAGAAAGGTCTGTCTTCTCTACAGGAGTATATGCCATTCGAGAAGCAGCGATGAATGGTAGCAAAGCTTCTCCCAATCATAACAGATATCAAGAATGTACTTCAGTCTTTTCAGTCATCTAAAATGTTGCGAAAGGAAAGACGATTATAGTTTAATGTCCTGTCGACTGCGAGAGCGTTAGAGACGGAGCATAAGGTCGTATTACGAAAGGATGGGGATGGAAGCCCCCCCCCCCCCCCCACATGAACCATGGACCTTGCCGTTGGTGGGGAGGCTTGTGTGCCTCAACGATACAGATAGCCATACCGTAGGTGCAACCACAACGGAGGGGTATCTGTTGAGAGGCCAAACAAACGTGTGGTTCCTGAAGAGGGGCAGCAGCCTTTTCAGTAGTTGCAGGGGCAACAGTCTGGATGATTGACTGATCTGGCCCTGTAACACTAACCAAAACGGCCTTGCTGTTTTGGTACTGCGAACGGCTGAAAGCAACGGGAAACTACAGCCGTAATTTTTCCCGAGGGCATGCAGCTTTACTGTATGATTAAATGATGATGGCGTCCTCTTGGGTAAGAATAGTCCCCCATTCGGATCTCCAAGCGGGAACTACTCAAGAGGACATCGTTATCAGGAGAAAGAAAACTGGCATCTACGGATCGGAGCGTGGAATGTCAGATCCGTTAATAGGGCAGGTAGGTTAGAAAATTTAAAAATGGAAATGGATAGGTTAAAGTTAGTTATAGTGGGAATTAGTGAAGTTCGGTGGCAGGAGGAAGAAGACTTCCGATCAGGTGAATACAGGGTTATAAATACAAAATCAAATAGGGGTAATGCAGAAGTCGGTTTAATTATGAGCAGCTAAGCTACTACAAACAGCATAGTGAACGCATTATTGTGGCTAAGATAGATACGAAGCCCACGCCTACTACAGTAGTACAAGTTTATATGCCAACTAGTTCTGCAGATGATGAAGAAGTTGATGAAATGTATGATGAGATAAAAGAAATTATTCAGGTAGTGAAAGGAGATGAAAATTTAATAGTCATGCGTGACTGGAATTCGACAGTAGGAAAAGGAAGAGAAGGAAACTTAGTAGGTGAATATGGATTGGGGCTAAGAAATGAAAGAGGAAGCCGCCTGGTAGAATTTTGCAGAGTATAACTTAACCATAGCTAACACTTGGTTCAAGAATCATAAAAGAAGGTTGCATACATGGAAGAACACTGGACATACTAAAAAGTTTCAGATAGATTATATAATGGTAAGACAGAGATTTAGGAACCAGATTTTAAATTGTAAGACATTTCCAGGGGCAGATGTGGTCTCTGACCACAATCTATTGGTTATGAACTGTAGATTAAAATTGAAGAAACTGCAAAAAGGTGAGAATTTAAGGAGATGGGACCTGGATAAACTGAAAGAACCAGAGGTTGTAGAGAGTTTCAGGGAGAGCATAAGGGAACAATTGACAGGAATGGGGGAAAGAAAGACAGTAGAAGAAGAATGGGTAGCTTTGACGAATGAAATAGTGAATGCAGGAGAGGATCAAGTAGGTAAAAAGAAGAGGGCTAATAGAAATCCTTGGGTAACAGAAGAGATACTGAATTTAATTGATGAAAGGAGAAAATACAAAAATGCAGTAAATGAAGCAGGCAAAAAGGAATACAAACGTCTCAAAAATGAGATCGACAGTAGGTGCAAAATGGCTAAGCAGGGATGGCTAGAGGACAAATGTAAGGATTTAGAGGCTTATCTCATGAGGGGTAAGATATATACTGCCTACAGGAAAATTAAAGAGACCTTTGGAGAAAAGAGAACCACTTGCATGAATATCAAGAGCTCAGGTGGAAACCCAGTTCTAAGCAAAGAAGGGAAAGCAGAAAGGTGGAAGGAGTATATAGCGATGTTCTTGAGGACAATATTATGGAAATGGAAGAGGAGGTAGATGAAGATGAAATGGGAGATATGATACTGCGTGAACAATTTGACAGAGCACTGAAAGACCTAAGTCGAAACAAGGCCCCGGGAGTAGACAACATTCCATTAGAACTACTGATAGCCTTGGGAGAGCCAGTCCTGACAAAACTGTACCATCTGGTGAGCAAGATGTATGAGACAGGCGAAATATCTTCAGACTTCAAGAAGAATATAATAATTCCAATCCCAAAGAAAGCAGGTGTTGACAGATGAGAAAATTACCGAACTATCAGTTTAATAAGTCACAGCTGCAAAATACTAACGAGGAATCTTTACAGACGAATGGAAAAACTGGTAGAAGCCGACCTCGGGGAAGATCAGTTAGGATTCCGTAGAAATGTTGGAACACGTGAGGCAATACTGAGCCTACGACTTATCTTAGAAGAAAGGTTAAGGAAAGGCAAACCTCCGTTTCCAGCATTTGTAGACTTAGAGAAAGCTTTTGACAATGTTGACTGGAATACTCTCTTTCAAATTCTGAAGGTGGCAGGGGTAAAATACAGGGAGCGAAAGGCTATTTACAATTTGTACAGAAAGCAGATGGCAGTTATAAGAGTCGAGGGACATGAAAGGGAAGCAGTGGTTGAGAAGGGAATGAGACAGGGTTATAGCCTCTCCCCGATGCTATTCAATCTGTGTATTGAGCGAGCAGTAAAGGAAAGAAAAGTTCGGAGTAGGTATTAAAGTCCATGGAGAAGAAATGAAAACTTTGAGGTTCGCCGATGACATTGTAATCCTGTCAGAGACAGCAAAGGACTTGGAAGAGCAGTTGAACGGAATGGACACTGTCTTGAAAGGAGGGTATAAGATGAACATCAACTAAAGCAAAACGAGGATAATGGAATGTAGTCGAATTAAGTCGGGTGATGCTGAGGGAATTAGATTAAGAAATGAGACACATAAAGTAGTAAAGGAGTTTTGCTATTTGGGGAGCATAATAACTGATGATGGTCGAAGTAGAGAGGATATAAAATGTAGACTGGCAATGGCAAGGAAATCTTTTCTGAAGAAGAGAAATTTGTTAACATCGAGTATTGATTTAAGTGTCAGGAAGTCGTTTCTGAAAGTATTTGTATGGAGTGTAGCCATGTATGGAAGTGAAACATGGACGATAAATAGTTTAGACAAGAAGAGAATAGGAACTTTCGAAATGTGGTGCTACAGAAGAATGCTGAAGATTAGATGGGTAGATCACATAACTAATGAGGAGGTATTGAATAGAATTGGGAAGAAGAGGAGTTTGTGGTACAACTTGACTAGAAGAAGGGATCGGTTGGTAGGACATGTTTTGAGGCATCAAGGGATCACCAATTTAGTACTGGAGGGCAGCGTGGAGGGTAAAAATCGTAGAGGGAGACCAAGAGATGAATACACTAAGCAGAGTCAGAAGGATGTAGGCTGCAGTAGGTACTGGGAGATGAAGATGCTTGCACAGGATAGAGTAGCATGGAGAGCTGCATCAAACCAATCTCAGGACTGAAGACAACAACAACAACAACTGGGATGAAAGTCGGCCGTGCCCTTTTCGAATGGATCATCCTGGCATTTACCTGAAGCGATTTAGGGAAATCAAGGAAAACCCAAACCCGGATGGCCAGATGGGAAATCGAACACTCATCCTCCAAAACGCAAGTCCAGAGTGCTAACCACTTTGCCACTTCTCTCAGTCAGTATGATGCAGACATCTGATTAACTTATTTTGGATTCAAGCAAGAAGTGAAAATAAGAATACCGTAGTTTCCTAATAGAGAATTCGAGTTAGTATTTTGCAGCCATGACTTATTAAACTGATAGTTCGGTAATTTTCACATCTGTCAACACCTGCTTTCTTTGGGTTCAAAATGGTTCAAATGGCTCTGAGCACTATGGGACTCAACTGCTGAAGTCATAAGTTCCCTAGAACTAAGAACTACTTAAACCTAACTAACCTAAGGACAACACACACATCCATGCCCGAGGCAGGATTCGAACCTGCGACCGTAGCGGTCGCGAGGTTCCAGACTGTAGCGCCAGAACCGCTCGGCCACCAGCGACCGGCCACTTTCTTTGGGATTGGAATTATTATATTCTTCATGAAATTTGAGAGTATTTTACATGTCTCATACATCGTGTTCACCAGATGGTAGAGTTTTGTCGTGGTTGGCACTACCAAGGCTATTAGTAGTTCTAATGGAATTTTGTACTACTTTTCCCTCTCTTCCTTTCCCTACTATCGAATTCCAGTCTCCCATGACTATTAAATTTTTGTCTACCGTAACTATCTAAATAATTTCTTTTATCACATCCTACATTTCTTCAATCTCTTCATCATCTGCGGGGCTAGTTGGCATATAAACTTGTACTACTGTGGTATGAGTGGGCTTCGTGTCTATCTTGGCTACAATAATGCGTACATTATGCTGTTCATAGTAGCTTACGCGCTCTCCTATTCTTTTTAATTCATTATTAAACCTACTCCTGCATTACTCCTATTTGATTTTGTATTTATAACCCTGTATTCACCTGACCAGAAGTCTTGATCCTCCTACCACCGAACTTCACTAATTCCCACTATATCTAAATTTAACCAATCCATTTCCCTTTTTAAATTTTCTAACCTACCTGTCCAATTAAGTGATCTGACATTCCACGCTCCGATCTGTAGAACGCCAGTTTTCTTTCTCCTGATAACGACGTCCTCTTGAGTAGTCCCCGCCCGGAGATCCGAATGGCTTAGCTTAGGAATATACTGGTTAAAAGACTCTGTGCGCGTTGTAATTGGTCTAATATCTTCACGCCCCCCACGTTAGTCACACGTGGGAGACTAATATACACCGAATGGGGGACTATTTTACCTCCGGAATATTTTACCCAAGAGAACGCCATCGTAATTTAACCATACAGTAAAGCTGCATGCCCTCGGGAAAAATTACAGCTGTAGTTTCCCCTTGCTGTCAGCAGTTCGCAGTACCAGCACAGCAAGGCCGTTTTGGTTAATGTTACAAGGCCAGATCAGTCAATCATTCAGACTGTCGCCCCTGCAATTACTGAAAAGGCTGCTGCCCCTCTTCAGGAACCACACGCTTGCCTGGCCTCTCAACAGATACCCCTCCGTTGTGGTTGCACCTACGGTACAGCATCTGTATCGCTGAGGCACGCAAGCCTCACCACCAACGGCGAGGTCCATGGTTCATGGGGGTGGGGAGTCACATAGAAGTAATATTTAATGAGGATGTTGATATACTAACGAAAGAGCCCATGAACACGCACAAAGACAATTTTAAACTACAGTAAAATGAAGTTGACTATGTCGTTAAAATAAAACCTTGAGAAGAAATGGAAAGCAGATAGAATCAAAATAAAATATTAACAGATAGAGGTTACGCAAAACACAGGCGAAAACTGTGGTTTACTTCGTTAAAAGAAAACAGCAAACAAGTAACGTCACTAATGAGCATGATATTCATTAACAGTTCGTTTCCTAGACATTTGCATCGAATCAAGGCTACTAAGTTCCCATGTTACGAGTGTGATTGAACATGAATTGGAGATTTTAACTATGCAAGTTTTTTTCCACCCACCAGGTGCTATGACAATAGCCAAAAAGATCTGCACAGAACAATCCTAAACTGTACCGCCATTGTTCGTGACTCCAACAACAGTGTTGTTCGTGTTCGATGTTGTCACCAGCCCTGATAGGGTAAATACGGGGTCCGAACAATACTGATGTAAACATTAGGCTGCATATTCTTCCAGGTTTGCTATTATCTCCTTGAATTTTATTTTGCGCGGGGATTCAGCTGTGTGCAGTCGGGTACAGTAATAACCTGGCAGAGTAGCTCGACCGCACAACTCAGCGATGATAACACAATGCGCAACGCTTTACCGGCACATGTTAACAGGGAAGCCGGTCCATCAAGCCCGTAGTGACGTGAACAACTGCAGATAATCGTGTGGAAACTTGTTTCTGTTAGACAGTCCACAACTGAACGTTCGTTTAATGTTGCGAGTGCTTTATTTTAACACTTCTCACAGATAGGTATTTGAAAATGCTGGAACACTGAAATCATTTGTATCAAAAGTATTAAAATAAAACATTCGGAAGCAGATTAGAGCGAACATTGAATCAGCAGATAATTAATAAAATCGACAAGTAGTAGATAAATAATAAAACTTGAAATGCCATTTAAGTTTTAAAAGGGACAAAATTAATATACAGTAATATCCTGGTAATACGCTTCTTAAGGGAGCAGACAGAAACCATACTTTAGCTAAGAAAAAGAGCATACAAAAATATTTTTGTAAACACAGTATAATTTACCTGTGAGAGAAATGTTTGATTTTAAGAAAGTATTGCAGAGATTTTGCCGTATAATGAAAGACTGAAGCCACTTAAGGTATTACTCACCTCAGTCATGTGGTAACCTCTGAACTCCTTCCATCTGTGAATGTAAGGAAGGCATTTTATCAGTGAAACTGCTGTCTCCAATACTGACGAATAGTCAATCAACAGAAACCATCGAAGAGCGCATTTCATCTTCTTTCATTATGTATTGTTCTGCAGCCACCAACGTGCGACATAAACGTGTGACAGAGCATCGGGCATTAATTTAAACATGTCTAGCAGTTTAAATGTCGTATTATTTCTTGTGGCGTGTCATTTAACTTGGCTCCAAAGAAGTTCCATGGGGTTCAGGCTGCAGTGGTAAAGCGGTGACCTAACGACAACGTGACCCGCAGACTGTGCCGTTTCATCGGTAAGGTACTGATCTACCCGGTAAATTTCATCCTGTTCAGTAACTCAAGTTTAATCGCAGAGGGATCGACATGTGCTTCCTTTTCCGTCAGTCAGTTTACAATCTGTTCTTTCCTCCAAGATTTTGTGGCCTATGATCAACCCTAGCAATATAAGACGCACTGTCCATAATTATAGCACTATTGGGCTCTAATTGGGGTAGAATGTCTTTGAACCACTTTAGGAATATTTCACCATTTATGTCTTCATGATAATCTCCAGTCTTTTTTGATTGAAAAATCAATTCAATATTTTCCACAAAACCACAGTTGCTTCCTATATGCAGTTCAAAAATGGTTCAAATGGCTCTGAGCACTATGGGACTTAACATCTGAGGTCATCAGTCCCCTAGAACTTAGAACTACTTAAACCTAACTAACCTAAGGACACCACACACATCCATGCCCGAGGCAGGATTCAAACCTGCGACCGTAGCAGTCGTGCGGTTCCGGACTGAAGCTCCTAGAACCGCTCGGCCACCCGGGGCCGGCTCCTATATGCAGTATAATTAGCCTTTAGCCTTTTTCTTTTTCCCGTCGAATTTTCTAACCCCTGTGACAGACCTGCAAAAAAAGCTTCTCTCTCATCGGTCACGGTTTGCTAGTCCACACTTTTTGTGTCACGTGTTCTGCGTTAACCCATGTTTCGTCAAGGTAGAAAAATCTTCCGTTTCTCGCACCTGAAGTGTTGAATCTGCCGGAAATAACGCCTTCTCCACAAAGCAATATCCTCTACATCTGCGTAGATACTCCGCAAGCCACCGTACGGTTGGTCGCGGAGGGTACCGTATACCACTAATAGCCCATTCCTTTCCTGTTCCACTCACAAATAGAGCGAGGGAAAAACGACTATCTATATGCCTTCGTATGAGCCCTAATTTCGCGTATGTTATCTTCGTGGTCCTTACGCGCGATGTATGTTGGTAGCAGAAGAATAGTTCGGCAATCAGCTTCGTCTCTAAATTTTCTCAAGAGTGTTTCTCAAAAAGAACCTCGCCTTCCCTCCAGGAATTACCACTTGAGTTCCCGAAGCATTTCCGTAACACTTACGTGTTGTTCGAACCTACCGGTAACAAATCTAGCAGCCCGCCTCTGAATTGCCTCGATGTCTCCCTTCTACCCCACCTGGTACGGATCCCAAACATTCGAACAGTACTCAAGAATAGGTCGCATCAGCGTGCTATATGCAGTCTCCTTTACAAGTGAACCACTCTTTCTCAATAAACTATAGCTGACCACTCGTCTTCCCTATCACAGTTCTCACATTCTCGTTCCCTCTCACATAGCTTTGCAACGTTACGCTCAGACACTTAAATGACGTGACTGTGTCAAGCAGGACACTGGTAATACTGTATCTGAACACTGCAGGTTTGATCATCCTACTCATCTGCATCAACTTATGTTTTTGCACATTTAGGGTTAGCTGCCATCCATCACAGCAACTGGAAATTTTGTCTAGGTCAGGGCTTCACAACATACGTGCTCGCGGAGCAAGCTGTGAGTAGCAAGGCGCGAGCACGGAGCAGCGCGAGCACGCTACCCCCACTACCGGACCAGAGCGGAGAGTGGGGAGAGTCACGTGGGGTACACAACAGCTGCCGCCAGTCGATGTAAATCCGCGGCCACCTGCAGGGATATCACCCACGAATTATTACTGTGACAAATGAAGCAAATAATGGAGAATGTACACGTGCCACATAATTTTATTAGCTTAGTGTATGCCTCTACCATCTGTAGACACTGAAACTAAAGAGTTCCACGACAATCCTGTATTTTCAACACTTTCTTCAACACTACTTAAAATATCACCTCCGGTTGTAGTGTTCTTCATGGCTACTACATCGAGGAGATCCTCCCTCACCTGAAGATCTCTATTAACACCTCTAATAAATATGGCAAGCTGCGCTGTTCCAGTGATATCAACACTTTCGTCCAGAGCTAGAGAATACGCCATAAAATCTTTACAGATATTTGCAAGCTGGCTCTGGACGTCGTCTGCCATGTCCTGTATGCGACGCATAATGGTCATGTTAGATAATGGCACAATCCGAAACTGTTCAACTTGAGATGGACACAAATGTTCCGCTGCAACTACCAAACATTCTTTTATTAAATCGCCATCAGTTACGGGGCGCAGGGATTTTGCTAAAAGCAAAGCAATGTTGTAACCCACTCTGAGAGCTGCCTCAGTTGATTTTTCTTCGTCGACCAGATCTTCGGATAGCTTCCTTTTAAGTTTAATAACTTCCTGTGCACAATCTGGTCAATCACATTTTCCACGTCCGTAGTCTTTCGCATGGTACGACATATAATGTCGCTGCAAATTAAATTTCGTAAAAGAATTCAACGTTTTGTGACATACTAAACATTTTGCAACACCATCTTTTTCTGTGAACAGATACAATTCCTCCCAATGGGGGTTGAACTGCGAAAACATGGTTGGGGTTACACAACGGCGACTTGACATGATTCTTAACCAGCAAAGTGTCTGCTAAGAGCTGATCGTAGTACTTTAAACGTTACACAGTCGGCGCGAATTCAATAGGCACGCTGCGGCCCTATTCAAACGTGCGCGCGCATTTCCCCTCCCTCCCCTCCCTCCCTCCCTACTCCACGACCTTGCAGCTGCTCGCGAGCACGTGCCTGAGCAGACGCGAGTACTCGCGCTCAAAACCGGCCAGTTGTTAAGCCCTGGTCTAGGTCGTCTTGTATCTTCTCACAGCCACTCAACTTCGACACCTTATTGTATACTACAGCATCATCAGCAAATAATCGCAAATTGCTACGCATCCTGTTCGCCAAATCATTTATGTATATTGAGAACAACAGCAGTTCTATCACATTTCCCTGCAGCACTCCTGACGATACCCTTGTCTCTGATGAACACTCGCCGTCGAGGACAACATACTGGTTGCTATTTTTTAAGAAGTCTTCGAACCACTCACATATCTGTGAACTTATTCCACATGCTCTTATCTGCGTTAACAGCCTGCAATGGGGCACCCTGTCAATTGCTTTCCGGAAATCTAAAAATATGGAATCAGCCTGTTGCCCTTCATCCATAGTTCGCCGTGGGAACGGGCAAGCTGAGTTTCGCGCGAGTGCTGCATTCTAAAACCATGCTGATTTATAGACATAAGCTTCTCAGTCTGAAGAAAGATTATTATTTCGAGCTGAGAACATGTTCAAAGATTCTGCAGCAGGGAGAAAAGACCGGCCGGAGTGGCCGAGCGGTTCTCGGCGCTTCGGTTCAGAACCGCGCGACCGCTATTGTCGCAGGTTCGAATCCTGTCTCGGGCATGGATGTGTGTGATGTCCTTAGGTTAGTTATCCTTAAGTAGTTCTATGTTCTAGGGCACTGATGACCTCAGATGTTAAGTCCCATAGAGCTCACAGCCATTTTGAACCAAACAGAAATATATTGTTCTGTAATTGTGCGGCTACTTTCTTTTACCCTTCTTATACAGGGTGTAACAAAAAGGTACGGCCAAACTTTCAGGAAACACTCCTCTCACACGAATAAAGAAAAGATGTTATGTGGACGTGTGTCCGGAAACGCTTGATTTCCATGTTAGAGCTCATTTTAGTTTCGTCAGTATGTACTGTCCTCGATTCACCGCCAGTTGGCCCAATTGAAGGAAGGTAATGTTGACTTCGGTGCTTGTGTTGACATGCGACTCATTGCTCTAAAGTACTAGCATCAAGCACATCAGTACGTATCATCAATAGGTTAGTGTTCATCACGAACGTGGTTTTGCAGTCAGTGCAATGTTTAGAAATGCGGAGTTGGCAGATGCCCGTTTGATGTATGGATTAGCACGGGGCAATAGCCGTGGCACGGTACGTTTGTATCGAGACAGATTTCCAGAACGAAGGTGTCCCGACAGGAAGACGTTCGAAGCAATTGATCGCCGTCTTAGGGAGCACGGAACATTCCAGCCTATGACTAGCGACTGGGGAAGACCTAGAACGACGAGGACACATGCAATGCACGAGGCAATTCTTCGTGCAGTTGACGATAACCCTACTGTCAGCGTCAGAGAAGTTGCTGCTGTACAAGGTAACGTTGACCACGTTACTGTATGGAGAGTGCTATGGGAGAACCAGTTGTTTCCGTACCATGTACAGCGTGTGCAGGCACTATCAGCAGCTGATTGGCCTCCACGGGTACACTTGTACGAATGATTCATCCAACAATGTGTCAATCCTCATTTCAGTGCAAATGTTCTCTTTACGGATGAGGCTTCATTCCAACGTGATCAAATTGTAAATTTTCACAATCAACATGTGTGCGCTGACGAGAATCTGCACGCAATTGTACAATCACGTCATCAACACAGATTTTCTGTGAACGTTTGGGCAGGCATTATTGGTGATGACTTGATTGGGCCCCATGTTCTTCCACCTACGCTCAATGGAGCACGTTATGATTTCATACGGGATACTCTACCTGTGCTGCTAGAACATGTGCCTTTACAAGTACGACACAACATGTGGTTCATGCAAGATGGAGCTCCTGCACATTTCAGTCGAAGTGTTCGTACGCTTCTCAACAACGGATTCGGTGACCGATGGATTGGTAGAGGCGGACCAATTCCGTGACCTCCACGCTCTCCTGACCTCAACCCTCCTGACTTTCATCTGTGGGGGCATTTGAAAGCTCTTGTCTACGCAACCCTGGTACCAAATGTAGAGACTATTCGTGCTCGTATTGTGGACGGCTGTGATAGAATACGCCATTCTCCAGGGCTGCATCAGCGCATCAGTGATTCCATGCGACGGAGGGTGGATGCATGTATCCTCGCTAACGGGGGACATTTTGAACATTTCCTGTAACAAAGTGTATAAAGTCACGCTGGTACGTTCTGTTGCTGTGTGTTTCCATTCCATGATTAATGTGATTTGAAGAGAAGTAATAAAATGAGCTCTAACATGGAAAGTAAGCGCTTCCGGACACATGTCCACATAACATATTTTCTTTCTTTGTGTATGAGGAATGTTTCCTGAAAGTTTGGCCGTACCTTTTTGTAACACGCTGTATACAGGAGTCGCCTGCGCCTTTTTTTTCTGTCGCCTGAGTCTGTGCTCGGTGAGAGGTTCATGATAAATGCACGTTAGGTAATTACGCTATTTCGTTTTCTACTTTCGAAATGAAAACCAGCATATTTTATCAGTTTATAAAATGTCGTTCTTTTAAAAATAGGCTTACCGCTTCGAGTACTTTGTTTATTGTAGGTGCTTGGTTCCTGAAGAAAAGTGCGTCCATCTTCGATTGCACAGCATTTATGAAGAAAGCATCACATTTTCCTAAAATACACGACTGACGTTTTCTTGTCTTTTCCGGCGTTGACAGATTACCCGTATTGTGTCTTTCCTACGCGCTTACATTACATTTGTAAACTCGGATGCTATTGCTGCAAATTCCTTTACGGGAAGCAACGAATGTTTCTCCGGTAATTTCTCAAGAACACTGAGGACTATCAGTTTTTCACTAATTTTTAACTGTGTTCGTCTCCTGTTTCCGAAACGAGTACGATGCAGTTGCAGCCATTTTCACCATACAAATAGGAAACACGAATGAGTGAGAAACATAACAATGACTGTCAGCAGGATTGTTCAGAACCGATAGTAGTGGGGAGGAAAGAGAGACTTAACGCCATTTTCTTCACTAATTGCAACGGGATAGGTTCTTTGTATCCTCCTACCCACCGGATGTTTCTTCAGAAGTACGTAACTGAACCCTCCTGCACAGGAAGATCACCACATACAAACTGAAATATGATGAACAGTGCATTCTCACACAAAGGTTGATTTTCCTCCGCACACTCCATTTACTCTCAAGCGCACAACACAGGATATATTTTCGATAAACATTAAAAAAAAAAGAGTTAACTGAGAGAGGAATCGAGCCCCCAACCTTCTATACACAAGCCAGTTACTACGGGGTGTTCAAAAAGTCTCTCTGCAGTGCCGTATGATTGTTAGCCGCGCGTACCGTATGCCGCAGTGAATGTACCGAAATGAATTTCAGTGAAATACAAGTTATTAATTTATTGAATATTCATGTTTACTGGGATAAACGAAACAGTGGAATGTTGGGAGAGTCCACTTGAAGGGAAGTAACCCAGGCAGGCGAACAATCATACGACACGCGCGGCTAACAATCATACGGCACTGCGTAGACTTTTTGAGCACCCCGTATATCCACGACGCTACCACAACTGTGAAGATTTGGAGATATTTTTATAATGATACTATAACATGTTTCTCGAATTTATTAAAAAGAAGGCGAAACCGTAAACGTTCCGCCATTTCGTCTTCAGATCTTCAAATAAGAAATTGAGAGAGTATTTACAAACGGAGCCGACATGTGCCGATCGGTGCTAGCTATAAGGTTTTGTACAGAGTTGTTCAAAGAAAGTGGCTGTACACAGAGATTTGGAAAAAACAATACATGACCAAAGCATTTAGCATACTGATCAGCAAAACCATTGCTGTATGTTAATGCTTTGGACCGTCTTAGAGTTTCATTAGCGGTGGTATAACACAAAAATCTAATACATAATTAGGCTCTTCTTCAAATGGCGTAACAACATTCGTGAACGTCTGCTACGAGCGCTGCTGACCTATCGCTGCCAATGTGTTTGTTTGCACAAGGGTCGTTCTTATGACGAACACGAGTTGCCAACCGTACGATCTGGATAGTACATTTATGATAATTAAAGATGGTGCACGAACGTACGCTCCTGGAAATTGAAATAAGAACACCGTGAATTCATTGTCCCAGGAAGGGGAAACTTTATTGACACATTCCTGGGGTCAGATACATCACATGATCACACTGACAGAACCACAGGCACATAGACACAGGCAACAGAGCATGCACAATGTCGGCACTAGTACAGTGTATATCCACCTTTCGCAGCAATGCAGGCTGCTATTCTCCCATGGAGACGATCGTAGAGATGCTGGATGTAGTCCTGTGGAACGGCTTGCCATGCCATTTCCACCTGGCGCCTCAGTTGGACCAGCGTTCGTGCTGGACGTGCAGACCGCGTGAGACGACGCTTCATCCAGTCCCAAACATGCTCAATGGGGGACAGATCCGGAGATCTTGCTGGCCAGGGTAGTTGACTTACACCTTCTAGAGCACGTTGGGTGGCACGGGATACATGCGGACGTGCATTGTCCTGTTGGAACAGCAAGTTCCCTTGCCGGTCTAGGAATGGTAGAACGATGGGTTCGATGACGGTTTGGATGTACCGTGCACTATTCAGTGTCCCCTCGACGATCACCAGTGGTGTACGGCCAGTGTAGGAGATCGCTCCCCACACCATGATGCCGGGTGTTGGCCCTGTGTGCCTCGGTCGTATGCAGTCCTGATTGTGGCGCTCACCTGCACGGCGCCAAACACGCATACGACCATCATTGGCACCAAGGCAGAAGCGACTCTCATCGCTGAAGACGACACGTCTCCATAAGACGGCCTAACGGTGTGCGGGACCGTAGCCCAGCTTCATGGAGACGGTTGCGAATGGTCCTCGCCGATACCCCAGGAGCAACAGTGTCCCTAATTTGCTGGGAAGTGGCGGTGCGGTCCCCTACGGCACTGCGTAGGATCCTACGGTCTTGGCGTGCATCCGTGCGTCGCTGCGGTCCGGTCCCAGGTCGACGGGCACGTGCACCTTCCGCCGACCACTGGCGACAACATCGATGTACTGTGGAGACCTCACGCCCCACGTGTTGAGCAATTCGGCGGTACGTCCACCCGGCCTCCCGCATGCCCACTATACGCCCTCGCTCAAAGTCCGTCAACTGCACATACGGTTCACGTCCACGCTGTCGCGGCATGCTACCAGTTTTAAAGACTGCGATGGAGCTCCGTATGCCACGGCAAACTGGCTGACACTGACGGCGGCGGTGCACAAATGCTGCGCAGCTAGCGCCATTCGACGGCCAACACCGCGGTTCCTGGTGTGTCCGCTGTGCCGTGCGTGTGATCATTGCTTGTACAGCCCTCTCGCAGTGTCCGGAGCAAGTATGGTGGGTCTGACACTCCGGTGTCAATGTGTTCTTTTTTCCATTTCCAGGAGTGTATTATTAAGGTCCCTGTAATCAACACAAAAGCGCCAACTGCCATCCTTCTTCCTAACGAGGACCACTGGTGACGACCATGCGCTCTGCGAAGTCTGAATGATGTCATTGTTCATCATTTTTTCTCTACCACGTCGCGAATTATTCGACGTTCCGTTGCTGACACACGGTATGCTCTCTGGCTTATTGGTTGATGGTCTCCAGTGCTAATCCGGTGCTTCACCGTCGATTTGTCTAATTTTCTCTTCACCTGTGGATTGAAGCATTCAGAGAACTCTTGAAGAATGGCAAGTAGCTTCTTCTGTTGTTCGTTAGTGAGATCTGGTTATAGTCGAGCTACAAGACCTCGTCTCGTAGTGGTAGCGCTAACTTCGCCCACAGACTCGGCATGGGAGGTTTCTGATGCTCAGCTGTTCTTCAACTAACGGCTCAGCGTTTGCTATGCACATGCGTCTTGGAAGGATCTGCGGTTCTCAGCGACAGTTAACTATCCACAATTCACCGAATCCGTTCTTAAACGAGACGACAGAGGCTGGGATGATCAAGTTACTCTTCAGTGGTACGCTTCTCTTACATTCCACTACAAGCTCCAGGGGTTTATGCATGGCATGACACGTGACAGTTACCTTTCTAGCGCTGACTGCAGGAATGATCACTTCATCCAGCACACATAGTCTCGACACACTCGAATGCGTATCTTCCTGTACACAGTATCTCATCTCGTCTAGCATAATCTTCGAGCGACCACAATCTATATTTGCCTGAGAAGCTTTCAAAAAGTCCCATCCGAGAATGACGTCGTGACTACACTCTTGTAAGACGATGACTTCTAAGGGCTATGTATGGACACTTATACCCACATGGATGACTTCTTCCTATAGGTATTATACAGGTAGTTACAAAAAGGTTCGGCCAAACTTTCAGGAAACATTCCTCACACACAAAGAAAGAAAATATGTTATGTGGACATGTGTCATGAAGCGCTTACTTTCCATGTTAGAGCTCATTTTATTACTTTTCAAATCACATTAATCATGGAATGGAAACACACAGCAACAGAACGTACCAGCGTGACTTTAAACACTTTGTTACAGGAAATGTTCAAAATGTCCTCCGTTAGCGAGGATACATGCATCCACCCTCCGTCGCATGGAATCCCTGATGCGCTGATGCAGCCCTGGAGAATGGCGTATTGTGTCACAGCCGTCCACAATACGAGCACGAAGAGTCTCTACATTTGGTACCGGGGTTGCGTAGACAAGAGCTTTCAAATGTCCCCACAAATGAAAGTCAAGAGGGTTGAGGTCAGGAGAGCGTGGAGGTCATGGAATTGGTCCGCCTCTACCAATCCATCGGTCACCGAATCTGTTGTTGAGAAGCGTACGAACACTTCGACTGAAATGTGCAGGAGCTCCATCGTGCATGAACCACATGTTGTGTCGTACTTGTAAAGGCACATGTTCTAGCAGCACAGGTAGAGTATCCCGTATGAAATCATGATAACGTGCTCCATTGAGCGTAGGTGGACGAAACTAAAATGAGCTCTAACATGGGAATTAAGCGTTTCCGGACACATGTCCACGTAACATCTTTTCTTTATTTGTGTGTGAGGAATGTTTCCTGAAAGTTTGGCCGTACCTTTTTGTAACACACTGTATATTCCCCATTAGCCACCTTCAGCAGAGATGTTTTGCTGTCGACGAATACGATTTTCTGCAACTGGCGACGGTACTTCTCCGAAATGACTTAATATGATGCTCCAGAGTCCACAAGAGCTCGGGCTGGTCGGCCACCCATGAGGATATCGACGTAGTTTCCTATCATTTTTGTAGTAATCGACGGCGGAAGATTTTTCTCTTCGGCGGCCTCACCTACAAGGAAGGTCGCACCCTTTAGTTTTCCAGGTTGCGGCGGTTAGGTAATCGCTGGAAGGGACAGTTTCCTTACAACAAAACAAGAACAAATGTCTAATAAACAACGGCTCTAAACGCGCATATCTTAAGAGATATGAACACTTGTTTAGTTTACACACACACACACACACACACACACACACACATATATATATATATATATATATATATATATATATATATATATATATATATATATATATGCAAGGTTAGCCGAGAGCGCTAATGTGCTGCTTCCTGGACTCGGGTAGGCGCGCCGGCCCCAGATCGAATCCGCCCGCCGGATTAACGACGAGGGCCGGTGTGCCGGCCAGCCTGGATATGGTTTTTAGGCGGTTTTCCACATCCCTCCAGGTGAATAACGGGCTGGTCCCCACGTGCCGCTTCAGTTACATGACTCACAGACATTTGAAACACATCCGCACATCGCCATGATTTACACTAGACGCCAACAGATGGGGTACTCTGATTCCGTTCCGGGGTGTACGGGGTGGCGGCAAGAAGGGCATCTGGCCACCCCTTCAAATTAACATGCCAAATCCGATTTAACCACGCCACTCCCGCACACAATGCGGGACAAAGGCGCAAGCAATAAATTTATATAGAAACACGTATGTATTCAGCGATGACAAGGCATGACAGAATCTCTGACCAGAGAGTTATTTATCGTTGCTAGTCTGCGCTTGACCGCGCGAGAGTTCAGTTCAGTTCAGTTGCGAGGCAGTAGTTGTACGTAGCGAGTCGCGAGAGCATGTAGTTCGTTCGTGCCAGTAGCGCGCGAGAGACAGTCGGAGTTGTGTGTGAGGAGTCGGCAGGCGTCGACATGGGTCTCTGGTCAAGATTCGGGACAAGGTATATTTTTTAATAAGGTAATGAAGCAGCATTGTGCACATGTGATAATGTAATGTATATTAACTGTAATTAATTTGTTCAAGAATTGCCCCAATAATAATTTTGTTCTGAAAGCAATTTTTTAAGAAAATAATAATTACAATTGAAACAATATTTCCTTTGCTTTTCCTCCCAGAATCAATTTATCAGGATGATTTTAACGTTAATTTTGTGGGGACTTAACATTTTTTCACATTTTTGTTATCATTGAGTTTTATTACTGTTGGAAGCTAACATTTGGCACTAATTGCATTTACATTCTATTCATACAGGGTGTTTCAAAATTGACCGGTATATTTGAAACGGCAATAAAAACTAAACGAGCAGCGATAGAAATACACCGTTTGTTGCAATATGCTTGGGACAACAGTACATTTTCAGGCGGACAAACTTCCGAAATTGCAGTAGTTACAATTTTCAACAACAGATGGCGCTGCAAGTGATGTGAAAGATATAGAAGACAACGCAGTCTGTGGGTGCGCCATTCTGTACGTCGGCTTTCTGCTGTAAGCGTGTGCTGTTCACAACGTGCAAGTGTGTTGTAGACAACATGGTTTATTCCTTAGAACAGAGGATTTTTCTGGTGTTGGAATTCCACCGCCTAGAACACAGTGTTGTTGCAACAAGACGACGTTTTCAACGGAGGTTTAATGTAACCAAAGGACCGAAAAGCGATACAATAAAGGATCTGTTTGAAAAATTTCAACGGACTGGGAACGTGACGGATGAACGTGCTGGAAAGGTGGGGCGACCGCGTACGGCAACCACAGAGGGCAACGCGCAGCTAGTGCAGCAGGTGATCCAACAGCGGCCTCGGGTTTCCGTTCACCGTATTGCAGCTGCGGTCCAAATGACGCCAACGTCCACGTATCGTCTCATGCGTCAGAGTTTACACCTCTATCCATACAAAATTCAAACGCGGCAACCCCTCAGCGCCGCTACCATTGCTGCACGAGAGACATTCGCTAACGATATAGTGCACAGGATTGATGACGGCGATATGCATGTGGGCAGCATTTGGTTTACTGACGAAGCTTATTTTTACCTGGACGGCTTCGTCAATAAACAGAACTGGCGCATATGGGGAACCGAAAAGCCCCATGTTGCAGTCCCATCGTCCCTGCATCCTCAAAAAGTACTGGTCTGGGCCGCCATTTCTTCCAAAGGAATCATTGGCCCATTTTTCAGATCCGAAACGATTACTGCATCACGCTATCTGGACATTCTTCGTGAATTTGTGGCGGTACAAACTGCCTTAAACGACACTGCGAACACCTCGTGGTTCATTCAAGATGATGCCCGGCCACATCGCACGGCCGACGTCTTTAATTTCCTGAATGAATATTTCGATGATCGTGTGATTGCTTTGGGCTATCCGAAACATACAGGAGGCGGCGTGGATTGGCCTCCCTATTCGCCAGACATGAACCCCTGTGACTTCTTTCTGTGGGGACACTTGAAAGACCAGGTGTACCGCCAGAATCCAGAAACAATTGAAAAGCTGAAGCAGTACATTTCATCTGCATGTGAAGCCATTCCGCCAGACACGTTGTCAAAGGTTTCGGGTAATTTCATTCAGAGACTACGCCATATTATTGCTACGCATGGTGGATATGTGGAAAATATCGTACTATAGAGTTTCCCAGACCGCAGCGCCATCTGTTTTTGAAAATTGTAACTACTGTAATTTCGAAAGTTTGTCCGCCTGAAAATGTACTGTTGTCCCAAGCATATTGCAACAAACGGTGTATTTCTATCGCTGCCCGTTTAGTTTTTATTGCCGTTTCAAATATACCGGTCATTTTTGAAACACCCTGTATCATTTAATAATAATTACGGGGAGATTACACTTAGCAGAATGAATATTCACATTTAAATATTTTCTTTTTCATTTTTGCTGGGAGGTTACACTTGGCTCTATTCCCATTAACATTTAAGTATTGTCATTTACAAAATTCCTCTTGATCATGGAGCACTATATTTGGTTTTTGCCCTAATTCTACGTTGGTGTGCCTTGTAAGAGCGTGGTGTTGACACGACAATCTGTCCACCACCGTGAGCGATGGAGACATTATGGTCCCACTGTTTGGTATAGCTAATGTACTGCCAAAGTGAAAACATGGAATATTACTACGATATTTCAGTGTCTTGGCTACGCTGATAAATACTTCTGGGAAAAGAACTTCAAATTGTCTCACTTGGTGTTGTACTTCTGTGGAAAGATATGGACTTTCAGTGCAGCTGCGTGCAACCTAAAGTGCTACAACCATGATGCAATCCTTCCCTTTCCTATCCTAATTCTTGTAACATAGTGAAAATCTTTTTTTTTTTTTGCTACAATTATTTATATTCATGGCCTATACATTTTTTTCGATTTGCTGAACTACAGTACATGTTCACTTATGTCACTTATCAACATGGTTTTTTGCCATTATGTTTATTTGTTGTGAAAATGCTAAAGAGTTTTTCAGTGCGTGTGCACTTATGTCCTTTGTTTTGTACTCATTGCATATATATTTTGTACTCGGAGCATGTGCACCACATTTACTTCATGTTCTACATCTGTATATTCTGTGATTGTAAAGTTAATTAGTTAAGAAAAAATTTGTTGCTCATGGCAAGTCCAAATGACTCACCATCGCTGCCAAAGTTCTGCCCCCCCAGTGGAGGGTTATGAAACACGAATGTATTCAGCGATGGCGAGGCATGACAGAATCTCTGACCAGAGAGTTATTTATCGTTGCTAGTCTGCGCTTGACCGCGCGAGAGTTCAGTTCAGTTGCGAGGCAGTAGTTGTACGTAGCGAGTCGCGAGAGCATGTAGTTCGTTCGTGCCAGTAGCGCGCAAGAGACAGTCGGAGTTGTGTGTGAGGAGTCGGCGGGCGTCGACATGGGTCTCTGGTCAAGATTCGGGACAAGGTATATTTTTTAATAAGGTAATGAAGCAGCATTGCGCACATGTGATAATGTAATGTATATTAACTGTAATTAATTTGTTCAAGAATTGCCCCAATAATAATTTTGTTCTGAAAGCAATTTTTTAAGAAAATAATCATTACAAATGAAACAATATTTCCTTTGCTTTTCCTCCCAGAATCAATTTATCAGGATGATTTTAACGTTAATTTTGTGGGGACTTAACATTTTTGTTATCATTGAGTTCTATTACTGTTGGAAGCTAACATTTGGCACTGTTTGCAATTCTTATTCTATTTTTTATCATTTAAAAATAATTGCGGGGAGCTTACACTTACCACGATGAATATTCACGTTTAAATAATTTTATCTTTACAAAATTTCTCCGGAGAAGTTACTATATATATGATGCTGGTATTTACAACAGAGGTTTTACTGCCAGTTAAATCTATTGAATGAGGAGTGTTTAAACAATAAAGACAGCCCCCAACACTATGTACCTGTGGATATAATTCATGGAAAAAAGTAGTCTTATCTGATTTTTGCTTCATGAATGAGTTACGAGGACCTTAAATATTCTACGTCATTTCATCTTAAGGTCTTGGCTGTGTGACAAACTTTCACAGAGATGATAGTGACCAAAGGCAAATATGCTATTAATAAAACTAGGAATGTGACCAAAGAGACAGGAAGGTGCCAACAACCTACTTAAAAGACGAAATTATAACTTTCAGTTGAAATCTGGCAAACACAGAACAGTGATTCTTAGAGGTCAAAAATGTCATAAGCTGCATCATTTACAAATTAAAGTAAAAGAAGACTGTAACGACCCATGTTGGATTGACAGCACCATTTGGCAAATGTTATGAAACGGAGATTGGTATGCTTTCGCCACAAAGAAAAATGAGAGAAAAATAATAGATACAACTTAATGGCAACTCATGCATCCTAAGAAGGGCTACTAGTATTCCTGAAATTTGTAACTTACCACGCCAGTCCTGGTGAACGTTTTATCATCAGTCAGTTCTAGAAAGTTCTATTCATAGTCAATGAACCTATCTAAAACTTTCATCCACGTTCTCGTGGATCAGTCTGAAGCTGAAATTGAAGACAGTAGATGTTATGTTATGTTAACCGGGGACCTAGAAACGACAGAGAAGCTCCGTTCCCGCCGCAGCCGCAGTGGTCCGCAACCCCACATCGACTACCGCAATCCACTTCACCCCTCCGCCGCCCCACACCGGACCCAGGATTATTGTGCCGTTCGGCCCCCGGTGGACCCCCCAGGGAACGTCTCACACCAGACAAGTGGAATCCCTATGTTTGCGTGGTAGAGTAATGGTGGTGTACGCGTACGTGGAGAACTTGTTTGCGCAGCAATCGCCGACATAGTGTAGCTGAGGCGAAATAAGGGGAACCAGCCCGCATTCGCCGAGGCAGATGGAAAACCGCCTAAAAACCATCCACAGACTGGCCGGCTCACCGGACCTCGACACTAATCCGACGGGCGGATTCGTGCCGGGGCCCGGCGCTCCTATCCGCCTATTAAGCCGTGAGTTAGACCGCACGGCCAACTGTGCGGGCATAAGACAGTAGATAGTAGTCAGAAATATAAAATTTCTACATTTCAAAACGTATTCACAAGGCCACTGTCATATCAATGTTTGATCAACGCTTACATTCACAAATGGCACGCACTGAAATAAGCACCCGATGTACTGAAAAACAAGTAAAGAACTCACCAAACTTCAATGGGATATCTGTTACAGAATTAACCTCTTCCTTAGTTCATACATCTTTCCACAAGAAAGGAGAAGAGTGTAGTTCACTCCAATTTCCAAAACGGAAGGATTCACAAAATTGCAGATCAACAATGTGCTAACTTCCATCTGTTGCAGAAACGTGGAACGTATTTTAAGTGCAAACATTGTTATTTCTATGGAGTAAAATTAGTTTCAAAGAATAAGGGCAGGTTCAGGGGAAGAAAAAACAATTACTCGAGCAATACACGTCTTGCTTTATTCACACATGACTTCCTACAGACAGTTCATACAAGAGAACAAACAGATTCGACTTTCCTAGATATCCAAAATGTCTACAACACTGTACACCATTGAGGACTATCAGCCAAGATTCGATCATAAGTCGTATTTTTAAACATACGCGACTACTTAGAGGTACGTTTGAATAATTCACTACTGGCCATTAAAATTGCTACACCAAGAAGAAATGCATATGATAAATGGGTATTCATTGGATAAATATATTATACTAGAACTGACATATGATTACATTTTCACTCAATTTAGGTGCATAGATCCTGAGAAATCAGTATCCAGAACAACCACCTCTGGCCCTAATAACGGCCTTGATACGTCTGGGCATTGAGTCAAACAGAGCTTGGATGGCGTGTACAGGTACAGCTGCCCATGCAGCTTCAACACGATACCACAGTTCATCAAGAGTAGTGATTGGCCTGTTGTGACGACCCAGTTGCTCGGCCAGCATTGAGCAGACGTTTACAATTGGTGAGAGATCTGGAGAATGTGCTGGCCAGGGCAGCAGTCGAACATTTTCTGTATCCAGAAAGGCCCGTACATGACCTGCAACATGCGGTCGTGCATTATCCTGCTCAAATGTAGGGTTTTGCAGGGATCGAATGAAGGGTAGAGCCACAGGTCGTAACACATCTGTAATGTAACGTCCACTGTTCAAAGTGCCGTCAATGCGAACAAGAGGTGATCGAGACGTGTAACCAATGGCAACCCGTACCATCACGCCGGGTGATACGCCAGTATAGCGATGACGAATTCCATTGTGCGTTCACCGCGATGTCGCCAAACACGGATGCGACCATCATGATGCTGTAAACAGGACCTGGATTCATCCGAAAAAATGACGTTTTGCCATTCGTGCACTCAGGTTCGTCGTTCAGTACACCATCGCAGGCGCTCCTGTCTGTGATGCAGCGTCAAGGGTAACCGCAGCCATGGTCTCCGAGCGGATAGTCCATGATGCTGCAAACGTCGTCGAACTGTTCGTGCAGATGGTTGTTGTCTTGCAAACGTCCCCATCTGTTGACTCAGGGATCGAGACGTGGCTGCACGATCCGTTACAGCCATGCAGATAAGATGCCTGTCATCTCGACTGCTAGTGATACGAGGCCGTTGGCATCCAGCACGGCGTTCCGTATTACCCTCCTGAACACACCGATTCCATATTCTGCTAACAGTCACTGGATCTCGACCAACGCGAGCAGCAATGTCGTGATACTATAAACCACAATCGCGATAGGCTACAATCCGACCGTTATCAAAGTCGGAAACGTGATGGTACGCATTTCTCCTCCTTACACGAGGCATCACAACAACGTTTCACCAGGCAACGCCGGTCAACTGCTGTTTGTGTATGAGAAATCGGTTGGAAACTTTCCTCACGTCAACACGTTATAGGTGTCGCCACCGGCGCCAACCTTGTGTGAATGCTCTGAAAAGCTATTCATTTGCATATCACAGCATCTTCTTCCTGTCGGTTAAATTTCGCGTCTGTAGCACGTCATCTTCGTGGTGTAGCAAATTTAATGGGCAGTAGTGTAGACTCAGTTACGTTATAGGTCTCACCGAAATGCGCATTTTAGGTAGAAACAAAAGTGTAATACGGTATCGTCGTCCCCCCCAATCCTTCCCAAAGGAGCGTGACAGAACCACTCTTGTTCTTAAAATACACAAACACGTTGTCAAATAGTTAACAGTGCAATCAGATTATTCGCTAATGATGCTGTCGTCAAGAGGAAAATATCATCGTTCGACGAACGTAAGACAATGAATAACGTTGTTGTTGTTTTTTGGGGAAGGAGACCAGACAGCGAGGTCATCGGTCTCATCGGATTAGGGAAGGATGGGGAAGGAAGTCGGCCGTGCCCTTTCAGAAGAACCATCCCCTCATTTGCCTGAAGTGATTTTGGGAAATCACGGGAAACCTAAATCAGGACGGCCGGACGCGGGATTGAACCGTCGTCCTCCCGAATGCGAGTCCAGTGTCTAACCACTGCGCCACCTCGCTTGGTCAATGAATAACGACTTGGACATAATTTCCATTCGTGTAATGAATGGCAGTTCTTAAAAGAGGATAAATGCAAGATAATGCTGAAAGGGTAGATCAGCGGAGGCTGTGTGGAGGGGACTAGGCGGTTTTTTTCGTTAGAGGGTCTCGGAAACGTGCAAAAAGGACTTCAGCTTCGAAGGATGCAGGACGAACAGAGAAAAAATGTAAACTGAGTAGCAATCAGTACTGTAGTTGTAAACTGCGTAACTGTGTTGGGAAAGAACCAGAACTCAAGCGCTGATAGAAAGCGCTGGATCTCAGATCATTATAGGTAAAGAAAGCTGGCTAATAAGCTCAGCCGAAATTGTTACAAAGGACCTAAACATGTTCAGAAAGGATGGACTGAAGCAATTAGTGGTCGAGTGTTTATTGTTGCCAGAAGTAGTTTACCCGGTACCAGTAGTGAAACTGAAGTAGATAGTTCCTGTGAGTTAGTATGGGTATCAATAATTGGTTCCTTGTACCGATGCCCCGACTCATAATAGTCAATGAACAGGTTGCAGAAAGGTTGGGTTTCCTTTCAAACAGGTATCCGACACATTCAATAATTGTTGCTGGCAGATTTCTATCTGCCCATGACATGCTGGCGAAAATACGTGTTTAAAGTCGGTGATACGTACAAAACGTCGTTCTAAATCGTACTGAATGCCTTTACAGCAAATTATTTTAAACTAGTTCAGGAGCCCACTCGAAGTGTAAATGCCGGCCAGGGTGGCCGAGCGGTTCTAGGCGCTACAGTCTGAAGCCGCGCGACCGCTACGGTAGCAGGTTAGAATCCTGCCTCGGGCATGGATGTGTGTATGACCTAAAGTTAGTTAGGTTTAAGTAGTTCTAAGTTCTAGGGGACTGATGACCTCAGAAGTCCCATAGTGCTCAGAGCATTTGAAGTGTAAATGGTTGCAAAAACATTCTTGACCTCTTAGCAGCAAATAAGCCTGACTAAATAAGGAGGATCGTGACACATACAGGGATTAGAGTAGCCATAATGTTACTTTAGCTAGAATGAATACCGTAAAGTCCAAAGCCATAAGAAATAAAAGCAAGATGCATCTATTTAAAAATGTAAATAAAGATTCGCTTGATACCTTCCTAAGAGACAGTCTCCACTCCTTCCAATCTGACCACGTAGGCGTAGACCAGATGTGGTTTAAATTCGAACAATATTCCCAAGATTAGAGAAGTATTACAAAACTTCGAAATTTAGGGTAAACTTCAAAGCGAGATGCGTTTAATAATTTCCACAATGAAACTCTGTCTCGAAGTACGGCAGAATTTCCAAAGAGATTCTGGCTGTACGTAAAGTGTAGCGGTGACAAGACGATTGTGCTCGAACATTATGAATCACCTCGAAGTAAACGATTTATTGATCAATAGCCACCACGCATGCAGACACTATCTTTCTTGAGAAACAGAATTCTCTCTTTATTCTCACGAAGTAAAACTGATCGCATATTTTTAAATTTCCTGAAGGCTTTTGGTACCGATCCTCACAAGTCACTTCTAATTAAATTGTGTGTCCGTGGAGTATCATCTCTGTTGTGTGACTGCGTTCGTGATTTCCTGTCAGATCACAGTTCGTAATAATTGACACTTGTCTGCCCTCTTCTGGAGTATTGTTGTGCAGTGTGGGATCCGCATAAGAGATGATGATTGTGAAGATGATGATGTTTGGTTTTGCTGGGCGCTCAACTGCGCGGTCATCTGCCATTGTCACGAATGATGATGAAATGATGAGGACAACACAAACACTCAGTGCCCAGCCAGGGAAAATCCCCAACCCGGCCGGGAAAGTAACCCGGGACCCCGTAATCCAGTGGCAGCAACGCTACGCATCAGATAGGATTGACGGAGGATATCAAAAACGTTCAAAGAAGGGCAGCTCGTTTTATATCATCGCGAAACAGGGGAGAGATTGTCACAGATACGCGAGCTGGTGTGGTAGCCATTAAAATAAACGCGTATTTCGCTGTGGCAAGACCTTCTCATGTAATTTCAATCACAAACTTTCTCCTCAGTGTGAAAATATTGGTGGTGCCCATCTACATAGGGAGAAATAATGATCATAGTAAAATAAGACAAATCAAAACTCGCACAGAAAGATTTAAGTGTTCGTTTTTCCTGCTTGCTATTCGAGAGTGGAAAGGGTAGAGAAATAGCTCAAAGGTGGTTCGATGAATCGCCTACGAGGCACTTAATTGTGAATTGCAGAGTAATCATGTAGATTTATATCATGTAGATCAGACAGCTGTTACAAAGAGGAAGAACCTGACACTATCCAGGTGTTAAATTTAACTTTTGGAGCCCTCTCATCGTTTAAACACTAGGGAGGGGGAACTGAAGATCTAGATTTATCAGATGGGTTATGAAAATGAGCTGTGCGTCTGTAACGAAAATTGCATTCAAGACACTACTACAACTCAGTCTACAGTACTGCTTCAGCGTTTGGAATCTGTATCAGTTAGGCATGAGACCATCAAACAAATTCACAGACATGCTGCTGGGGTCATGACAGATCAGTTTCTTGACTTCTCACACTCATGGCACAAGTTATCGTGGGTACTAAGATTTTTTCTTTCAATTACATTTACATCTCATCCAGGGAAACCCTAGATGTTATTTCATTGTTTACTACAGCCTGTCTTTGTTCCATACAATGACCGGCAAAGACACATTAAGCAGCTGGAACCAATGGTTTAATGTAGAAATAAATTTGTACACGTACATATATTTCATTAGTGGGTTCATTAATGAGTGAGTGGCGGCGATCTGTGAATACTAGAACTGCTCATAGAGTTTTTGTTAATGGGGCTGATTGAACACGTAATGGGCTCACAGTTTTGCAAATTTTAGTTAGCTTTGTGAAGGATGACCATGAGCGCTTTGTACACATGTGGGGCAAAGCTATCAGCACCTGATAGTTTGAGGGGACAGTATTGTCTCTGCATGTGGCCAACTGATCAATTCAGGATTCACACAGGAATTTGGGGCATTTAGATGTGATAGGACCAGAGAAACTGTACAACATTGTTATCTATTAACTCATTTGCGTCATAACCTATCTGTTCTGGTTGACAAGAAGAGCTCGGTAATTCCTTGACATCTGGACATAGTTAATGGCATCAACACCCAGTGTTTTTCTGGACCATTAGCTGGTGACTAGTAGAAGCTGGCTTATTGAATCCCCATCCCACAAGTAGACTGCCAATAACACCAAAACACACACTGTTGGAGTGGTGGCATACCTGGGACTTACAGACTACTACTGCGTGATGTCAAATATTTTCTGTGATGAATCTCAGTTCTGCACCATCTTGGATGACAATTACCTACGATTATCGTGGTACTGAGGGATGAGGCACTCGTGGCAAAAGTTTTGTAGACACACTGTGTTTTTACCCATACTGTCATGACATGGAGAGCTATCATATATGACTATATATCTTTGTTAGTGAGTCAGGAAACATTCGACGGCACATTATACAACAGACACCTTGTGTCCTGATGTTAATACTCTTCCACTGACAGCACATGTGTTTATGAACAGTTTGTATAATGTTGAGTTGCTCCCTTAGCTAAAATTATCGCTGTCTCCACTACAACCTGTAAGGGATCAGTTCCGATGGTAACTCTATCCCAGAACTAACATCCAGGGCCAGTTACAACAGTTGTGGGTCAACTTGCCTGAAGCAAGCAGAGCAGTGTAGCGAAATGAATGCACGCATCCATTCAAACATCCTAGCATCAAGGAACATTTAGTGTCTCGCTACTGTCAGTTTGCTTAACTTTATTTTGTAATCAATGCAATAAAACCACATATGCCATCTTATTTCTGGATCACTCAAGGTGTGCACTTTTGTTCCATTTACATTCCTCCTAAGTATCTGTCAATGACTGTGCTTCACAGACCATTTTATCCTGGAGTAAATTCCTGCCCCTTGGTAGTACTGACTGCTGTTGCACTCTCATACCACATGATTCACAAATACTGCACAACTTTAACCATGTCTTGCCATCTTTGATTTATTCTTTTCAGGTGGCTCATATATGGTCCATGTCTAATCAGATATACTATTATTACCCTAGCAGGTTGCATGTACTTTAAACTAAGCCAGATCTCAACATTAAAGTAGAAATGGGAAATATGTTTATATGTAGGAGTTCTACTCATTGAGAGTTTCCCTTACAAAACTAAGAAAAGTGCTTGCTATCGTTTCTTCTTTTTTTAACAAACTGTGTTAGGTGCCTTTTAGTTTTGAAACTTCAATCTATTGGAACAACCAGAAGACAACACAGCCTCTTGTTTCCGTCATAGTTCCTAACTGCCCCAGTATCAGTTCAAAGCCACTGTGCCAAAAGATTGGGCCTCAAATTGGGCATTGAGAACTTCTTTTGATTATTCTTAAGTAAACTGCTTTTCAGAGGCAGTGAGTTGAGCTCACCAGAGAAAACGTTTATTTGAATGCTGCATAATTTTGGTCTTGCACCTTGAGGAGGAATGTGTCAAATGGTTTACAAGTACCATATAGTGGATATTCTTCCTTGATATATTGTATAATTTTGTAAGGCAAAACAATTTCATCTCTCAAAAGTCTGCAGAACGTTTGAGCTTCATTCCATCAGACCCTGGAATCTATTTTTTGTATCTGTATTAACACAGTTACTTACTCTCCAAAGCTGTTTGTACAGAGCAACTATCATAGCGTGTTTTCATCTCTTCTCTCACCTGGTTCTGTCATTCTATATCATTTTTGTAGCTGTAAGATGAGATCAATGTTCCTATTAAAAAGCTTGTATCACTCATGACCTACCTGATGTGAGAAAAGAAACATCTAGAACAATTAAACATGACTACTGGAAATGAGGGTCGGAATCAAGGAGATATGCACCTCACTAGCCTGTTATAAGCCGTTGTACCACAGTGGACGACACACAGTCTTCGGCAACACCAACAACTTTAGAAGAGGAAAAATCCAGGCAGTGCTTGATTCTTCTAGTGATGGAAACCTGTTAGAGCAACGGATTCTTGACAAAAGTTCAAAGATTGATGAGAATCATACAGAACAAACCAAATGGAACTGTAAGCAGCATGAAGTAGGGATAATTTGCTCCCCTTTTGGACTGTTTTTTGAAACAAAATTGTATAATGCATAATAGTTTTGTAAAATGTAAATGTAAAGGCCACATCGTAACATAAAAAGGCATCAAAGATTTATTTCTGAAATTTTATAATGTTTAAAAAAATTGGATCAAAGTAGCCCCTGGAGCAGCTTACTTTCCTCCACTTAATATAAATATTAGTTTTAGACAACGTAATAACCTGAGACAATTTACTGTGTTACCTTTTAGGACCACAGCAAAGGATCATGTATGTACTCTGGCACTGAGAAAACGCCTTTCGCTTAACCCTTTTGACGGGGAAATGCCTTCAACTTTATCATCCCATTTGAGAAAAAGTACATCTTTATTTACAGGTCATTTCCAGTTATCAAGAGATGGTGTCATGGTATTTATGGATACACCATCTTCGCCAAAACTTTCAATAATACCAGTGTAACATTTATTTTAATACTGTGTAACCACAAAAACAGCAGTCTCCTTGCTGATTTGTTCCAGTTTTTCCTGTGGTTTTGACCGGCTCTCTTCATGGTCTGCAGATGCTGCTTACAGTTCCATTTGGCTGGTTCTGTCTGAATCTCATCAATCTTTGAACTTTTGTCAAGAATCCTTTGCTGTAACAGGTTTCCATCACTAGAAGAATCAAGCACTGCCTGGATTTTTCCACTTCTAAAGTTGTTTACAAGTATCTAGCACTGGTCTGGAAGCATTTTGTGACATTTCAAGCATGTGTTCCATTTCTTAAGGAGTGCAGACATTCTTCCAGATTTTCAGTGCCATAAACTACATGTTGCCAAGGTCCTGGCTTCTGTTTACACACATACCATACTGTAACAACATTAATCTCTTAGCAGTACATTTTCAATGTAATAAGATTCATCAAAAACTGAATCAGGTCTAAAACTAAGTAATGAAAATACTGTGGAGCTACTATGTCACTCGGGCAAAGTTGCCCCATTTTTTCCCAGAAAATAACCTTTATGGCTGCTTTGCTCAGAGAGTTATAAATGACATGCCAATTACAAGTTTCTGGGCATGAAAGTAATTTCTACACATAAATAAATGGAATTTGCCTTCTGTTTACGTAATTATATGGTGTGTGTATTGAACCGGGGACCTCAAAATGACGGAGAGACTTCATCCCACTGTAGTCTTCAGTGGTTCAAAACCCCACAGCAAGCCACAGCAGTCCACCCACCCCACTGCCACCCCACAAGAAACCCGGGGTTATCGTGCAGTTCAGTTCCCAGTGGACTCCCCTTCCTCCCCTGGGAACATCTCATACCAGGCGAGTGTAGTCCCAAATGTTTGCGTAGTAGAGTAATTATGGTGTACGTGTTCGTGGGGGCACTGTTTGTGTAGCAATCGCCAACATAGTGAAACTGAGGCGGAATAAGGGGAACAAGCCTGCATTCACTGAGGCTGATGGAAAACCCCCTTAAAAACCGTCCACAGGCTGCCCGGCACACCAGACCTCAACTCTTAAGCTGCCGGGTGGATTCGTGCCAGGGACCAGCACGCCTTCCCGCTCAGGAAGCAGCACGTTAGACCACACGGCTAGCCAGGCGGGCTTAGTTTATGGTAGTAATATACTACTTTCTTGACAAAAATTATCTGAAAAAATACAGTAGTACAGATTTTGCTAGCAGAAAATATTCAAGATGGTAAACGGCAGAATAGCTCAAACATATGAGCCAGGAGAAACTGTCAACTGTTATACAGAATCAAAACTGTTCTGACATTTTTATTGACATAGGTGCTATGCAGGATTGAATCTTTTTTCAGAGTTGGAGCAAAGTTACACCCCTAGGGGCAAAGTAATCTCACTTTACGGTATCAGACTCAACAAAAATAAAAGATGTTAAAAGAACGTCACTGTCAATTCTTCACACAGACAACTGAATACAAACACTCACTAATGATCCTCAAACCTACCTTCATATTTACGACAGAGGTGCTATATTTTGTCTTCAGATGAGGGGAATGGCGATTATATTGACTCTTTTTAAGATAATATTCAGATCACAATTTGACCTTATCAAGGACTAAATGGGTTAAAAAACATTCTACTCTACACTTCATGATCCCACCACTTCTCGAAGGTAAAACATTCTACAGTACATGTGAAGTCCCCGATTTTAAGTACACATCATAATTTGGTCCCGGAATAAATGCTTGTAACATTTCCCAGATTAATGAGGACCCGTGAGGGCACAGAGTATCGAGAAGTACAGATAATCCACAGTTAGCATGCACTTTAGTCCGAGAAGTTAAAGTTCATAAGGGCATGACCTTTCAGTAAAGTCCAGCTTTATTAGGTGCTGTAAACCTGTTCTGAGAGAAAATTGTTCTATTAGGTGTAACTGAAGAAGTCATTGTAAAAAGCTTCAGCCGAGTCTTTGCTAGCAATATTTTTTTCTGTCTTGAACAGCAATTTCTCTAATACCGTAGCAATGCTTTAATCAAGTCAGCTGTCCTGATGAAGCCTGAAAATTTTCCTAAAATATTCAGAGTTTATGGAACTCTCTTGCTTTCTCTATTACCCTATGACCCAATATCGGAACTCCTACTCTCTTCTGCTTGAATCACAGAGTGCTTCACCTGGCTTCCCAAAGTTGAAGTTTACAGACACTGATGCTGTTACTGTCTAGCTCAAATGTCAGCTTTGGTTGCAAAAATTAAGAACTTCTTTTTAAGTCTCTCACTGTTCGTGTGCCTAGCTGGTAATCCTGAGAAAGGTTTATTGCTAATTTGGCCTTTACTAATGTTCCTATAACTTCTAACATCTTAAAGATCATTCGAACATCACATTTTTGTTTACCTGTTATCTTCCTAGCACATGTAAAATCACTCGTATCAAGAAATCTGATACACTTATTGTCAATGATCTGTTTTAGAATCTACAGTGACATTCACCAGCAACTAAAATAGCATGTTCAACACAATTTCTTTTGGCAATGTTTAACAGTATGCAGTCATTCTGCATCAAGGTAGAAGGAATTCTGAAGGGAACCATTATCGACCTTTAGTTTCCAGGGGAAAAGACTAGACAAAGACAGGAAATCAGATGCAGAATGTTTGAAAGTTAGAGCTCCCTCATTTACCTGAATATTAAGTAGGAAGCAATGGAAAAATGTTTCACAGGGATGTCCAGCAACTGAACTGAAGATCTGCATCATCTTCTGGCAATAAAACATGAGACACTTGCGAAACAGTGTATTCCAAATGAAAATTTTTGTTACAACTCGCTGTTCCCAGCTATGCGTTGCTGTGACTCAGTCTGGTTAAAAGGAGAAGAAAGAAAAGAGAAAGCGCATTTCTAATATGTATAGGAATTGGATACATGTCCTGATCTCCTCTCCTCTCCCTCTCTTGACCTCCCCCTCCCCCTCTCTCTGCATCTCCTCTCCACTTTCTATGTCCATTTCCTCTCATCCCTCTTCCATGCCTCCACCCCCCTTTCCCCAACCACGAGCCTGGTTTATTGTTATTGTATATTCAAATTCTGTAGCAGTATTCTAATCATACGCAATAAGCCATAAATACAACTTTCCCCATTTGATAACAACATTTATACATGATCCCGTCACATTAATGGGGCCACCACTTATTTTCGACATCAAGGTGTGCAATAACAACTCATAGACAGCAGGTGGCACCACTAGCAGTAGAGAGGATACAAAGTACATAGGGGGGACATGGAAAACAGTGCAGTCATTACTGTAAAGTGAATAGACATGCAGCTGTTGAGCAACAGACTGTCCAGATGAACCAAGGGCCTACCAACATCATCTCCCAATGATCATTCAATGAACATTGCTGCATACGAACTTCCGCAGTAGGTGACTGGTACATACACCCATGCTGATTGCTGTTCATCATTGTTGAAGGCTACAATGTGCACACTGATACTGTAGTTAGTGACAAGTGGCCTTTCCAGATGAATCACATTTTATGCTCCATCGGACAGATAGCCGTTGTCCTGTATGGCCCTGCAACAATCTTTGGAAAGGTTCACTCCTAACGAGAGAGGGTTACGGTCTGGGGAATGTTTTTGTGGCGTTTCTGGGAGACCTTGTCATTCTGGGAGGTACCATGTATCAACACAAGTATGCAACTATCCTTGAGGACAATATCCACCTCTACAACCAGTTTGTTTTTACTTGCCAAAATGCCATCTACCAGCAGGACACTGCAATGTGCTTGGTTTGAAGAGCTCAAAGATGAGTTTGCTGTACTTCCTTGGCCATAAAATGCCCCAGATTTAACCCCAATTGAGAATTTGTGGGACCACCATGATCAGACTGTCTGTGCCATGGATCCTGAATGGAGAAACTTAGTGCAAAGGGCCATGGCACTGGAGTAAGAGTGGGTCCACATACCTGTTGGTACCTTCCAGAACCTCATTGTCTCTTCCTGTACATCCGCACCGCTAAAGGGTTATTCAGGCTTTTGGTCTGTAGTCACATGAATGTGACTGGACTGTACATTAAAAATATGTACAGCCTATGTCTGTCCAAATGTTCATTACAGTACTGTGCAAAAATTCAAAGTAACTCAGGCAAGGACTTCAAGATTTCTGGTACTGATACTTCCCCATTATATTATACATATTTCAATAATAATATATAAAAAATAGATATATAAAACACACGTACTCAAATACAACATTATGTCAAATTTTCAAACCAGCTAGTGAAGAACTTTCTGAGATTTAAGATTTTGTACAAACGAACATTCACAAATTTATTTTTATAGATTATTATAACATAATACTTCAGGCTTCACTTACTTTATTTTTTTAAAAAAATCATTCCACTAGTCACAGATGGCCTGAGTTTGTTGTATCATTCTTTTCACATCTGATTGCCTTGCACGTTTATGTTATTATGGCTCAAAACTGGTTTTAGCAGAGTGCAGATCGATCATCAAAAATATGTAAATCACAGAATTTCTTTTTTTTGTGTGTGTTTCTTTTTTTGCAACAAATGTAAGAACCCTAAATATAGTGAGTGGCAGATAAGAACCAGTGCACTGTAAATGTATTACCTGTTCTTTCTATACATTACTGCCTGAGGAAATTAGCAAAGCTGATGAGGGCATCCTAACGGCACTTGGAAGAACCATTCAGTCTTTAGTGATGCCAGGTAACAGCCAGTATAATGAGACAAACAAAAGCCACGGAATTTATGGTTAAATGATGATGGCATCCTCTTGGGTAAAATATTCCGGAGGTAAAATAGCCTCCCATTCAGATCTCCGAGTGGAGACTACTCAGGAGGACGTTGTTATCAGGAGATAGAAAACTGGTATTCTACGGGTCGGAGCGTGGAATGTCAGATCCCTTAATCAGGCAGGTAGGTTAGAAAATTGAAAAAGGGAAATGGATAGGTTAAAGTTAGATATAGTGAGAATTAGTGAAGTTCTGTGGCAGGAGGAACAAGACTTCTGGTCAGGTGAATACAGGGTTATAAATACAAAAATCAAATAGGGGTAATGCAGGAGTAGGCTTAAAAAAAAATAGGAGGGCAGGTAAGCTACTAAAAACAGAATAGAGGAATGTATTATTGTGGCCAAGATAGATACGAAGCCCACGCCTACCACAGTAGTACAAGTTTATATGCCAAATAGCTCCGCAGATGACAATGATGAAGAGATTGATGAAATATATGATGAAATAAAAGAAATCATTCAGATAGTGAAGGGAGAAGAAAATTTAATAGTCATGGGTGACTGGAAGGGGGGGTAAGGAATGAAAGAGGAAGCCACCTGGTAGAATTTTGCACACAGCATAACTTAATCATAGCTAACACTTGGTTAAAGAAACACAAAAGAAGGTTGAATACATGGGGAGATACTGGAAGGTTTCAGATAGATTACATAATGGCAAGACACAGATTTAGGAACCAGGTTTTAAATTTTAAAACATTTCCAGGGGCAGATGTGGTCTCTGACCACAATCTATGGGTTATGAACTGTAGATTAAAACTGAAGAAGCTGCAAAAAGGTGGGAATTTAAGGAGATGGGACCTGGATCAACTGACAGAACCACAGGTTGTAGAGTGTTTCAGGGAGAGCATTAGGGAAGGATTGATAAGAATGGAGGAAAGAAATACAGTAGAAGAAGAATGGGTAGCTTTCAGAGATGAAATAGTGAATGCAGGAGAGGATCAAGTAGGTAAAAAGATGAGGGCTAATAGAAATCCTTGGGTAACAGAAGAGATATTGAATTTAACTGATGAAAGGAGAAAATACAACAATGCAGTAAATGAAGCAGGCAAAAAGGAATACAAATGTCTCAAAAATGAGATCAACAGGAAGTGCAAAATGGCTAAGCAGGGATAGCTAGAGGACAAAGGTAAGGATGTAGAGGCTTATCTCACTAGGGGTAAGATACATACTGCCTACAGGAAAATTAAAGAGACCTTTGGAGATAAGAGAACCACTTGCATGAATATCACAAGCTCAAATGGAAACCCAGTTCAAAGCAAAGAAGGGAAAGCAGAAAGGCGGAAGGAGTGTATAGGGGGTCTATAAAAGGGTGATGTTCTTGAGGACAGTATTACGGAAATGGAAGATGATGAAGATGAAATGGGAGATATGATACTGCGTGAAGAGTTTGACAGAGCACTGAAAGACCTGAGTCAAAACAAGGCCCCGGGAGTAGACAACATTCCATTAGAACTACTGATAGCCTTGGGAGAGCCAGCCCCAACAAAACTCTACCATCTGGTGAGCAAGATGTATAAGACAGGCGAAATACCGTCAGACTTCAAGAAGAATATAATAATTCCAATCCCAAAGAAAGCAGGTGTTGATAGATGTGAAAATTACCGAACTATCAATTTAATAAGCCACAGCAGGAAAATACTAACATGAATTCTTTACAGACGAATGGAAAAACTGGTAGAAGCCGACCTTGGGGAAGATCAGTTTGGATTCCGTAGAAATGTTGGAACATGGAAGGCAATACTGACCCTACGACTCATCTTAGAAGATAGATTAAGGAAAGGCAAACCTATGTTTCTAGCATTTATAGACTTAGAGAAAGCTTTTGACAATGTTGACTGGAATACTCTCTTTCAAATTCTGAAGGTGGCAGGGGTCAAATACAGGGAGCGAAAGGCTATTTATAATGCGTACAGAAACCAGATGGCAGTTATAAGAGTTGAGGGGCGTGAAAGGGAAGAAGTGGTTGGCAAGGGATTGAGACAGGGTTGTAGCCTCTCCCCGATGTTATTCAATCTGTATATTGAGCAAGCAGTAAAGTAAACAAAAGAAAAATTTGGAGTAGGAATTAAAATCCATGGAGAAGAAATAAAAACTTTGAGGTTTGCTGATGACATAGTAATTCTGTCAGAGACAGCAAAGGACTTGGAAGAGCAGCTGAATGGAATGGAAAGTGTCTTGAAAGGAGGATATAAGATGAACATCAACAAAAGCAAAACGAGGACAATGGAATGTAGTCGAATTAAGCCGGGTGATGCTGAGGGAAATAGATTAGGAAATAAGACGCATTAGATTAGGAAATGAGACGCTTAAGGTAGTAAATGAGTTTTGCTATATGGGGAGCAAAATAACTGATGATGGTCGAGGTAAAGAGGATATAAAATGTAGACTGTCAATGGCAAGGAAAGCGTTTCTGAAAAAGAGAAATTTGTTAACAACGAGTATAGATTTAAATATCAGGAAGACGTTTCTGAAAGTATTTGTATGGAGTGAGAGGATATTGGAGTAAATTTGGGTCAGTGAAGTGCATAAATTATCCTCTTTTTTTTTCTTTCTTAACAGTTAGCTGACCTGGGATGATGATCTTCTTTCATATTCGAGAAACTACTTACAAATACACTACTGGAAATGGAAAAAAGAACACATTGACACCGGTGTATCAGACCCACCATACTTGCTCCGGACACTGCGAGAGGGCTGTACAAGCAATGATCACACGCACGGCACAGCGGACACACCAGGAACCGTGGTGTTGGCCGTCGAATGGCGCTAGCTGCGCAGCATTTGTGCACCACCGCCGTCAGTGTCAGCCAGTTTGCCGTGGCATACGGAGCTCCATCGCAGTCTTTAACACTGGTAGCATGCCGCGACAGCGTGGACGTGAACCGTATGTGCAGTTGACGGACTTTGAGCGAGGGCGTATAGTGGGCATGCGGGAGGCCGGGTGGACGTACCGCCGAATTGCTCAACACGTGGGGCGTGAGGTCTCCACAGTACATCGATGTTGTCGCCAGTGGTCGGCGGAAGGTGCACGTGCCCGTCGACCTGGGACCGGACCGCAGCGACGCACGGATGCACGCCAAGACCGTAGGATCCTACGCAGTGCCGTAGGGGACCGCACCGCCACTTCCCAGCAAATTAGGGACACTGTTGCTCCTGGGGTATCGGCGAGGACCATTCGCAACCGTCTCCATGAAGCTGGGCTACGGTCCCGCACACCGTTAGGCCGTCTTCCGCTCACGCCCCAACATCGTGCAGCCCGCCTCCAGTGGTGTCGCGACAGGTGTGAATGGAGGGACGAATGGAGACGTGTCGTCTTCAGCGATGAGAGTCGCTTCTGCCTTGGTGCCAATGATGGTCCTATGCGTGTTTGGCGCCGTGCAGGTGAGCGCCACAATCAGGACTGCATACGACCGAGGCACACAGGGCCAACACCCGGCATCATGGTGTGGGGAGCGATCTCCTACACTGGCCGTACACCACTGGTGATCGTCGAGGGGACACTGAATAGTGCACGGTACATCCAAACTGTCATCGAACCCATCGTTCTACCATTCCTAGACCGGCAAGGGAACTTGCTGTTCCAACAGGACAATGCACGTCCGCATGTATCCCGTGCCACCCAACGTGCTCTAGAAGGTGTAAGTCAACTACCCTGGCCAGCAAGATCTCCGGATCTGTCCCCCATTGAGCATGTTTGGGACTGGATGAAGCGTCGTCTCACGCGGTCTGCACGTCCAGCACGAACGCTGGTCCAACTGATGCGCCAGGTGGAAATGGCATGGCAAGCCGTTCCACAGGACTACATCCAGCATCTCTACGATCGTCTCCATGGGAGAATAGCAGCCTGCATTGCTGCGAAAGGTGGATATACACTGTACTAGTGTCGACATTGTGCATGCTCTGTTGCCTGTGTCTATGTGCCTGTGGTTCTGTCAGTGTGATCATGTGATGTATCTGACCCCAGGAATGTGTCAATAAAGTTTCCCCTTCCTGGGACAATGAATTCACGGTGTTCTTATTTCAATTTCCAGGAGTGTATTAAGCAGAAATATGTTATTTTTTGTTATCTTAAAATTTATAATCAATCAGTAAGTTTAGAATAACTAAATATTGCATTTATATATGTAAAAACAAAGATGATGTGACTTACCAAACGAAAGCGCTGGCAGGTCGATAGACACACAAACAAACACAAACATACACACAAAATTCTAGCTTTCGCAACCAACGGTTGCCTCGTCAGGAAAGAGGGAAGGAGAGGGAAAGACGAAAGGATGTGGGTTTTAAGGGAGAGGGTAAGGAGTCATTCCAATCCCGGGAGCGCAAAGACTTACCTTAGGGGGAAAAAAAGGACAGGTACACACACACACACACACACACACACACACATACATATCCATCCACACATATCCAGACACAAGCAGACATATTCAAAGACAAAGAGTTTGGGCAGAGATGTCAGTCGAGGCGGAAGTGCAGAGGCAAAGATTTTGTTGAATGACAGGTGAGGTATGAGTGGCGGCAACTTGAAATTAGCGGAGATTGAGGCCTGGTGGGTAACAGGAAGAGAGGATATATTGAAGAGCAAGTTCCCATCTCCGGAGTTCTGATAGGTTGGTGTCAGTGGGAAGTATCCAGATAACCCAGATGGTGTAACACTGTGCCAAGATGTGCTGGCCGTGCACCAAGGCATGTTTAGCCACAGGGTGATCCTCATTACCAACAAACACTGTCTGCCTGTGTCCATTCATGTGAATGGACAGTTTGTTGCTGGTCATTCCCACATAGAATGCGTCACAGTGTAGGCAGGTCAGTTGGTAAATCACGTGGGTGCTTTCACACGTGGCTCTGCCTTTGATCGTGTACACCTTCCGGGTTACAGGACTGGAGTAGGTGGTGGTGGGAGGGTGCATGGGACAGGTTTTACACCGGGGGTGGTTACAAGGGTAGGAGCCAGAGGGTAGGGAAGATGGTTTGGGGATTTCATAGGGATGAACTAACAGGTTACGAAGGTTATGTGGACGGTGGAAAGACACTCTTGGTGGAGTGGGGAGGATTTCACGAAGGATGGATCTCATTTCAGGGCAGGATTTGAGGAAGTTGTATCCCTGCTGGAGAGCCACATTCAGAGTCTGGCCCAGTCCTGGAAAGTATCCTGTCACAAGTGGGTCACTTTTGTGGTTCTTCTGTGGGAGGTCCTGGGTTTGAGGGGATGGGGAAGTGGCTCTGGTTATTTGCTTCTGTACCAGGTCGGGAGGGTAGTTGCGGGATACGACAGCTGTTGTCAGGTTGTTGGTGTAATGGTTCAGAGATTCCGGACTGGAGCAGATTCGTTTGCCACGAAGACCTAGGCTGTAGGGAAGAGACCGTTTGATGTGGAATGGGTGGCAGCTGTCATAATGGAGGTACTGTTGCTTGTTGGTGGGTTCGATGTGGACGGATGTGTGAAGCTGTCCATTGGACAGATGGAGGTCAACGTCAAGGAAAGTGGCGTGGGATTTGGAGTAGGACCAGGTGAATATGATGGAACCACAGGAGTTGAGGTTGGAGAGGAAATTCTGGAGTTCTTCTTCACTGTGAGTCCAGATCATGAAGATGTCATCAATAACTCTGTACCAAACTTTGGGTTGGCAGGCCTGGGTAACCAAGAAGGCTTCCTCTAAGCGACCCATGAACAGTTTGGCATACGAGGGGGCCATCCTGGTACCCATGGCTGTTCCCTTTAATTGTTGGTATGTCTGGCCTTCAACAGTGAAGAAGTTGTGGGTCAGGATGAAGCTGGCTAAGGTAATGAGGAAAGAGGTTTTAGGTAGGGTGGTAGGTGATCAGCATGAAAGGAAGTGCTCCATCGCAGCGAGGCCCTGGACGTGCGGAATATTTGTGTATAAGGAAGTGGCATCAATGGTTACAAGGATGGTTTCCGGGGGTAACAGACTGGGTAGGGATTCCAGGCGCTGGAGAAAGTGGTTGGTGTCTTTGATGAAGGATGGGAGACTGCATGTAATGGGTTGAAGGTGTTGATCTACGTAGGCAGAGATACATTCTGTGGGGGGCTTCGTAACCAGCTACAATGGGGCGGCCGGGATGATTGGGTTTGTGAATTTTAGGTAGAAGGTAGGGGTGCGGGGTGTTGGTGGGGTCAGGAGGTTGATGGAGTCGGGTGAAAGGTTTTGCAGGGGGGCTAAGGTTCTGAGGATTCCTTGAAGCTCCACCTGGACATCAGGAATGGGATTAATTGGGAAACTTTGTATGTGGTGTTGTCTGAAAGCTGACGCAGTCCCTCAGCCACATATTCCCGACGATCAAGTACCACGGTCGTGGAACCCTTGTCCGCCGGAAGAATGACAATGGATCGGTCAGCCCTCAGATCACGGATAGCCTGGGCTTCAGCAGTGGTTATGTTGGGAGTAGGATTAAGGTTTGTTAAGAAGGACTGAGAGGCAAGGCTGGAAGTCAGAAATTCCTGGAAGGTTTGGAGAGGGTGATTTTGAGGAAGAGGAGGTGGGTCCCGCTGTGACGTAGGACGGAACTGTTCCAGGCAGGGTTCAATTTGGATAGTGTCTTGGGGAGTTGAATCATTAGGAGTAGGATTAGGATCATTTTTCTTCGTGGCAAAGTGATATTTCCAGCAGAGAGGACAAGTGTAGGACAGTAAATCTTTGACGAGGGCTGTTTGGTTGAATCTGGGAGTGGGGCTGAAGGTGAGGCCTTTGGATAGGACAGAGGTTTCGGATTGGGAGAGAGGTTTCGGATTGGGAGAGAGGTTTCGGATTGGGAGAGAGGTTTCGGATTGGGAGAGAGGTTTCGGATTGGGAGAGAGGTTTGGAGGAAAGGTTAACTACTGAATTAGGGTGTTGTGGTTCCAGATTGTGTTGATTGGAATTTTGAGGTTTTGGAGGGAGTGGAGCTGGAAGTGGGAGATTGAGTAGATGGGAGAGACTGGGTTTGCGTGCAATGAGAGGAGGTTGAGGTTTGCTGGAAAGGTTGTGAAGGGTGAGTGAGTTGCCTTTCCGGAGGTGGGAAACCAGGAGATTGGATAGTTTTTTGAGGTGGAGGGTGGCATGCTGTTCTAATTTGCGGTTGGCCTGTAGGAGGATGCTCTGAACAGCCGGTGTGGATGTGGGAGAGGAAAGATTGAGGACTTTTATTAAGGATAGGAGTTGACGGGTGTGTTCATTGGCTGAGTTGATGTGTAGGTGAAGGATTAGGTGGGTGAGGGCAATGGATTGTTCAGTTTGGAACTGGTATAGGGACTGATGGAAAGAAGGGTTGCAGCCAGAGATGGGAACTTGAAGCGTGAGGCCTTTGGGGGGTAATGCCAAATGTCAGACAAGCCTGAGAAAATAGAATATGGGAGCGTAATCTGGCTAGGGCAAGGGCATGTTTGCGAAGGGAATGTAAATAAAACTTAATGGCATCGTTGTGGGGGTGTTGTGAGGGTGACATGGTATTAGAAGGTGGAAAGTGTAACATGAGGCTGAAATGAAAATGAAAATAAAAATATATGGGGAGAGATAAAAGTGAACTGGAAAGTAACTGGAGATCTGGTGTGAAAAAAGGCGAAAAAGTGTTGGTTACAGCTGGGCTATGTCGGACTTGGGTTGGTAGACAACGATGTGCACAAAGGTTAGGTGGTTGTGTTGCCGCCAAAACACGTTAAAGGACGGAGAAATTCGGGAAAATTTCGAAAAAACTGCGTGTAAATGTATTAAAAGGAGTGGTTTTGTGGTGGCAGATTATGAAAATGAGGCTAACAATTGTCTGACGAAGAAATAATGACGTTAAAACCAGTGGGAAGCGGTTAAAAATTATCAGTGATGTGGGAAAAACGGAAATGGAAATAAAGCGAAAGTTATTAGAACTAGCCGAAATGGTTGTTTAATAGGTGAAAGGAACTGTTTGTGAACTAGAAACGGTGGATTTTATAGCAGTGGTAGTGTTGAAAGCGGAAAAAAATTTTTTTGGTTATGGTTTGGAAGTGGGTTACGTATTATAGAGTATATATAGGCGGGATAAAATTGTATAGTAGATTACGGTAAAAAGGAGAAGGTGAATACAAAGTGAAACTATTGGCAAAAACAGAAAGAGAAAATAAGACGACAGAAAAGATTTCGAAATGCAACAGTGACAATAACAAACCTACTTGTTGGGTTCAAATTAATGATATGAATATAATATATTATATAAATTATTATATTATATAGATATTTAATTATTATTATTATTATTATTAATTTAAATTAATTATTATATTATATAAATATTGCATTTTGTACGTAACACATTACTTTACAGACAGATATCTTGTTCGAAATGATAATGTGTTTTTCATTATTTCATCATGTTCATGAGTAATTACTTAAACAAATAGGGCCAATTTTCTAATAAACTGCATTAGTTTTATGTTATCTAAGTAAGTTTACCATGGGTCCTTTTGGATTACAGGAGCCACTCCTCCTGCTTTTTGGGGAGTGGTCTCCTTTAATCAAAAAGTATTTACATTCTATCAGAACTTTCCTACAAGCTAAGTTTATTAGAGAGAAGCTACATCCCAATATCAAATCACAAATTATTCTTTCAGTGTTTATCATGGGTATCCGATCACAAAAATAATACTGATTTTTCACCTTTTCACTGACAACATTTTTGACACAGGAACATCACAAATTAGTCTGGAATTTCCGATCTGTTACAATTTGAAATCACTGATATGACCAAACAACAATATATTTTTAATACACACTAAAAAACACAATACGGTTTTGACAATTTATTCAGATGCTGTCTGGAGCAAAAATTAATTATAGCAGAGAGCACTGAAGCTATTCTACAGTCTTCTGGGCTTAAAATATTTATGTTTATTTTTATAATAAAGTACACTGTCTGCATAGAATTGCAGATCTAACGAAGACAAGAAATGTAAGCTGTTACTTGGTTCTAATCCTGGCCCAATAATCTCACCATCAGACACTGTGAGAATTTTAGTGAATGTAGCACAAATATAACTTACAAAGACTGATATTATCTCCTCTGATAGAAAGTGATCCATACTGTATTCCAGTGCTAATTACAATAGCCTTATTCCAATAGAATACAGTGCTCCACATATTCCCATGTTTGTCAGTAACACTGTCATGGTATGTGAGCACGACATTACCCCCCTCCCCCTCTCTCTTTGTGTGTGTGTGTGTGTGTGTTTACTTTCTCACAATTTCTTCTTTATGTTCCATTGGGTTCAGAAATTTTGGTTCAAATTCAGTACACCTTTGATACCTAGCAGTGATTCTTATAGACGGGACTTCAGTTAACTATGAAAGGATGGTAAGTGTGATTTTTTTAAAGTAATGGAGTAAAGTGATGGTGCCCACAAACAAGAATATCTGAGCTGGATGTGTAATATTTTGGGACCGGAAAAATTCACATAATGTGAAAAATGCCTCAGAAATTACCTAATAGACAACATTTTGTAGCAAATAATTTTCAGATGAATTATTGTATCAGGGACAGTTTGAAACAGCGTAGATCACCTGGCAAAGCAGATTCTGGAAAGATAATGAGCCTAAGAACTTGTCTGCAAAATAAAAAGTGCACAAGTGCAACGACATATTGTTGCAATCAGTGCTCTGGTGCAGATGCCAGTTGTGGGCGGTTGAATGATCTGATTAAAACACACGAAGCAACATGTATAGTAGTACTCAGCTGTGGGTCCTAGAATTTTAAAGCAAAGAAACGTGTGTGTTTATTAGCAATGACTGGTACATTGCAGAAACTTTTAACATGGCCGTTTCGGGGGGTGGATTTTTTGAGCTGTCGTCGCATCGAATGCAACTACTGTGTTAACAATTCTCTGTCAACCTCAATATGCAATTGCATGGTAGCCATTGCGTATTGCTTACTGTTTTGTTTTCTTTAAGTCATGCAAAGTACTTTTGAAAACATTTTCTGGAAACTGTCTTCAGCAGCCCACAAGCAATGGAAATATTTTAGACCCTGCAGCTACAAACAGGCCTTACCTTATCAACAGCATCAATATAGAGACGGGAATTAGTGATCATGACATCGTTATAGTGACCCTGGTTACTGACGTTAATAAATCAGTCATGAAGCATAGGAGGTAGTTTCTGCTAGAAAGAATACACAAGCAGTTGTTAGCAGCTCACTTAGACAATGAGCTTACATTTAGTTCCAGTATGATATTACCAAGTCTGAGTGGAACCCCAGTTTGGTTTTACAAAGTACTCTAAGGCACTGGCCCCTTACTTAGCTTGCATTTATCGTGAATCTCTCACCCAGCACAACGGCCCAAATGAATGGAAAAAGTGCAGGTGACTTCTGTATCTAAGAAGGGTAAAAGAACTGACCCACAAAATTACAGACCAATATCCTTAACATCAGTTTGCTGCAAAATTCTTGAACATATTCTGAGTTCAAATACAATAAACTTCCTTGTGAGTGGAAAGCTTCTGTCCATGAATGAGCAGGGTTTAGAAATCATCGCTTGTGCAAAACTCAACGTGCCTTTTTCTCACAAAATCTTGTGAACTATGGATAGGGCAAAGTCCATTTCTCCATGTTTCTGAAAAGCATCTGACTGCACACTTAACAAAGACAAAGGTTTGAGCATCTGGGATACATTCCCAAATATGTGGGTGGCTCAAAGAATTCTTGAGTAATACAATTCTGTATGTTTGTCCTTGGTTGCAAGTGGTAATCAGAGACAAGGGTAACATCAGGAGCACCCCAGTGAAATGTGATAGGACCACTATTATTTTCTGTACACATAAATGATCTTGTGGACAGAATGGTCAGCATTGGTTTACTGGGATAATTACGGGAAAGTGCAGTTCATCTGTAAATGAGACCTATTCTTGAATACTGCTTCAGTGTTTTGGATCTGCACCAGATCAGATTAAAGGAAGACATCCAAGCAATTCAGAGATGGGCTGCTAGATTTGTTACTAATATGTTCAAACAACACACAAGTGGAGGGAAGGGCAATGAAGATATGAGAAATTAAGGATCATATGGAGGCATATAGACAGTCGTTTTTCCCCCACTCTATTTGCGAGTGGAACAGGATAGGAAATGACTAGTAGTGGTGGAGGGTACAGTCTTCCACACACCTTTGGTGGCTTGTGGAGAATGTATGTAGATGTACACTGAAATGAATGAAGAGACTAATAGTTGTCTATCAAGGATTTCAATTACGACCCTCACATCAGAAATCCCTGTGATAATGTGTCAGTTCTGCTTTTGCACAACATTGTCTAGGCTGTTGCCCTGCAAGGAGGAGGCAGGATATTTCTTCCCATACCACCCCTCTCCCCTCTGGCGGTGAAAATTCAAGTTTGTTTACGCTTGCACCATCCGCTACTAAGTAGTGTTCATACTCTGGACTATAGTGACTGGAAAACAAAACCTGTCACTTATTTCAGTCACGCCAAAACTATTCCCCTAATATTCAAATACAGTTATTTTCAGTTCTACTTCTACACGAAGTGCCTTGTTGGTTCTAACTGTAGAACTGTCAAGTACAAAAAAAAGCAAATATTACCAAAAATAGACACTACATTTTGCAGTTCCTAGTAATACAGTCAAATCTCCATATAACGATTACCAACACAATGATAAACCCAGGTACAGTGGTAATTTTATACGGCCCAGGCTGACATCTTATAGGAGTATGTTAATTACCCCTCATTACAATGATGAAGTAAATTTAGCAACACCTTGTTACAACAAAGACAAAATTTTGAGGAATTTACTATTTCCTACTTCTAAGCAGTCCACTATAGCGGTAGATATTCTTTATACTAGACTTTCAGTGTTTTATTTCCAGAAGCTTCGCTACATACTACAGCACTGTATTTATTCTAGCGGTAAAGAGAATAGCATACAGCCACGGGCAAGCTGTGCTGAGCGGCAAATGTCAAAGAGCTCCTTTTTTTTGAATGAGTGTTTAGTTTGTCCAATGTTGAGCTTCAGTAGCAGACAGAAGTGTTTCGTTGGGCTCATACACAACTTATCTCCGTGACTTTTGGAATCTGTGAATGTTTTTAGTTCACGTAAATGCTTTGGGCTCGCTAAGATTTGGACAATGGCTAGAACTCAGAAACAAATAAGGTTGGAGACAAAAATGGAGGTTTTGAAAGACATTGATGCCGGAATGAAACAAGTAGAGGTGGCAAGGAAGTATGGACTTGCATAATCAACATTGGCTTTATTCCTTAAAGAACGAAAAGAAATTGAAGAAAGTTTTGTAGATTGCAAATTTAACCCTCCAAGAAAAAGAATAAAGACGGCTGCTGCTGATGATGTGGACAGTGCTACAGTGCAGTGGTTTAATGAGATGCGTGCACAGAATGTGCCAATTAATGGTCTGTTGATATGTCAAAAAGTGTTACATTTCGCTAATTTGCTTGGCGATTCTAATTTTAAGGCAAGTAATGGATAGTTGTCAAGATTTAAGGACAGGCATGGGATGATTTTTAGTCATTCCAGGAAAAGAAAAATCAGCACCTTTAGGTGATGCAGAATTTTGGAGGAAAAACACCATGTGTAAACTATTAGAAAAATACCGTCCTCAAAACTTGTACGACACAGATGAGATGGGACTGTTTCATCAACGATGCCAGAGAAGACAATGGCCTTTGGAAGACAAAACTGTAATGGAGGGAAGCAGTCTAAAGTACGCGTAACTGTTGTGCTCTGCAACAACGCATATGGGACACACAAATTGACAAAACTGGTGATTGGATAATCAGCAAACCCACAGTGCTTCAAAAATGTGAGAAGCTTACCAGGTAAGTGGGTACATACATTTACTTTTACCTTCCTTTAATTTATAAGTTAATTCAGTACAGTATAACTTCAGCTGTAATGTTTTGCTACAGCTGTGTAAATGTGATTTCTTTCATTGCAGTCAATAACAAGGTAAATCGAAAAGTATGGATTATGTCTACTCTTTTTAGTGAGTGGCTGCTTTCGCTTGATAAAGAGATGTCACTGAAGAATATGAAAATTGCATTGCTGGTGGATAATTGTAGTGCGCATAACAACATGCCAGTATTGAAGAACACTGAACTATGCTACTTCCCCCTGAACTGTAATTCAATTCTTCAGTCACTAGATATGGGGATAATTAAGAACTTTAAGACAAAATAATGTTCACGTTTAGTTCAACACGTGATCGCAAACATTCAAAGAAAGGTGAGCAATCCCTAGTTTCAATGTGAAGAGGGCTTGTGACACAATTGCTCGTCCCCGGAACAGCGTACAGCCGAATGTGATTGCAAACTGCTGGAAAAATGCAAGAATTTCCAAAATTGTATATGTTGTGGTGGATGAAGTAACACACGATGTTCAAAGTGGTCTGTAGATTTATTCAGCAGTTACTGGTAAAACCATACATGCTTCAGTAGTTGACTACCTGTCAGTGGATGGTGAGGCATTGGTGTTTGAAGCCTATACCGATGAATCTATCGTCGAGGAGTTAAAGAGTAATTCGCCTGCTGAAAATTCTGACAATGACAGTGATGTGATACGTGCAAATTCCCCTCCTCCGATGGAGCTACTAGGTCAGTTGGAAACCACTCAGCAAGTAGCATCTTCAATCCCCAATGTTTCAGCACAGCAATTGCTTGTGTTAGAGGAGAGAAGACAATATTCACAAGAGAATCTTTAAGAAAAAAGAAACAAAGGAAACTAAGTGAATTTTTCTGTATAAAGAAGTAAGATATTCTACAGTTACAATATCAATAAATGAAGCGAACAAAATGTGTTTCATTATTTGCTTTTTAACGTTATTTTTCATCGGGAAAGTACTACAGTAATGTACTTATCAGCCACGAAAACATGGCTCTTTGTTCCGAGTCATGATAACAAAACCTCATTATAACATTAACCCTGGTACAACACTTTAATTTTCATGGTCACATGAAATTCGTTATATCAAGGTTTGACTGTATTACAGTATTCCTACATACTGATCATAGCAATATATTCAGATTATAGAAGAATTTCTTTAGATCAAAGAATTTATTACTATAATTAGCCAGTTGCATTGGATTGTACATGCTAGTTTGTACAAGTAATTACTATTACAGATATAAAACTGAATGTCATAAACAAGATTTTTAGATACAAGCATACAACTTTTCAAGCTTCATTTAAGTATATCAGTCATCCATGCCAAGACAATATGTAAATTTTTGGCCTTTTAAGCACAAGGAAAGAAATTGCACAGTTTATTACAGTTAATAATCACTTGTTACAAAAGATACTCCACCAATAAAACTTGTAATACTATTTTGTATAAAATATTTATGACATATTTACAAAAGACAGGTGAAAGTCAGGATAAATAAGGAATATTTTTGTCACAACTGAACAGCTTATTTTTTCTTCCTCTTGGATGGTCCTTCTTCACTTGCTCTATCCACATTGCTTGGATTCTGTGCAATACGTCTCACTGTGGACATGCCGTCAACAAACTGCGTTCTAAACAGCACATTTGCATTCTCAAACATACCATCCTTCAAAGAAACAACGATGAACTGCAAACCAAAATTTCAATTGTGAAAACAATTAATTCAAAAACATACAATAGAAAGAAAAAAAAGCTACATGTAAAAAGTTTTCCAAAGATAACTGAATGTTTTCTGTTGTTGTTGTTGTTGTTGTTGTGGTGGTCTTCAGTCCTGAGACTGGTTTGATGCAGCTCTCCATGCTACTCTATCCTGTGTAAGCTTCTTCATCTCCCAGTACCTACTGCAACCTACATCCTTCTGAATCTGCTTAGTGTATTCATCTCTTGGTCTCCCCCTACGATTTTTACCCTCCACGCTGCCCTCCAGTACTAAATTGGTGATCCCTTGATGCCTCAGAACATGTCCTACCAACCGATCCCTTCTTCTGGTCAAGTTGTGCCACAAACTCCCCTTCTCCCCAACCCTATTCAGTACCTCCTTATTAGTTATGTGATCTACCCATCTAATCTTCAGCATTCTTCTGTAGCACCACATTTCAAAAGCTTCTATTCTCTTCTTGTCCAAACTATTTACCGTCCATGTTTCACTTCCATACATGGCTACACTCCATACAAATACTTCCAGAAAAAACTTCCTGACACTTAAATCTATACTCTATGTTAACAAATTTCTCTTTTTCAGAAACGCTTTCCTTGCCATTGCCAGTCTACATTTTATATCCTCTCTACTTCGACCATCATCAGTTATTTTGCTCCCCAAATAGCAAAATTCCTTTACTACTTTAAGTGTCTCATTTCCTAATCTAATACCCTCAACATCACCTGACTTAATTCGACTACATTCCATTATCCTCGTTTTGCTTTTGTTGATGTTCATCTTATATCCTCCCTTCGAGACACCATCCATTCCGTTTAACTGCTCTTCCAAGTCCTTTGCTGTCTCTGACAGAATTACAATGTCATCGGCGAACCTCAAAGTTTTTATTTCTTCTCCATGGATTTTAATACCTACTCCGAATTTTTTCTTTTGTTTCCTTTACTGCTTGCTCAATATACAGATTGAATAACATCGGGGAGAGGCTACAACCCTGTCTCACTACCTTCCCAACCACTGCTTCCCTTTCATGTCCCTCGACTCTTATAACTGCCATCTGGTTTCTGTACAAATTGTAAATAGCCTTTCGCTCCCTGTATTTTACCCCTGCCACCTTTAGAATTTGAAAGAGGGTATTCCAGTCAACATTGTCAAAAGCTTTCTCTACGTCTACAAATGCTAGAAACGTAGGTTTGCCTTTCCTTAATCTTTCTTCTAAGATAAGTCTTAAGGTCAGTATTGCGTCACGTGTTCAAGTATTTCTACGGAATCCAAACTGATCTTCTCCGAGGTCGGCTTCTACTAATTTTTCCATTCGTCTGTAAAGAATTCGTGTTAGTATTTAGCAGCAGTGGCTTATTAAACTGATTGTTCGGTAATTCTCACATCTGTCAACACCTGCTTTCTTTGGGATTGGAATTATTATATTCTTATTGAAGTCTGAGGGTATTTCGCCTGTTTCATACATCTTGCTCACCAGATGGTAGAGTTTTGTCAGGACTGGCTCTCCCAAGGCCGTCAGTAGTTCCAATGGAATGTTGTCTACTGCGGGGGCCTTGTTTCGATTCAGGTCTTTCAGTGCTCTGTCAAACTCTTCACGCAGTATCGTATCTCCCATTTCATCTTCATCTACATCCTCTTCCATTTCCATAATATTGTCCTCAAGTACATCGCCCTTGTATAGACCCTCTATATACTCCTTCCACCTTTCTGCTTTCCCTTCTTTGCTTAGAACTGGGTTTCCATCTGAGCTCTTGATATTCATGCAAGTGGTTCTCTTATTTCCAAAGGTCTCTTTAATTTTCCTGTAGGCAGTATGTATCTTACCCCTAGTGAGATAAGCCTCTACATCCTTACATTTGTCCTCTAGCCATCCCTGCTTGGCCATTTTGCACTTCCTGTCGATCTCATTTTTGAGACGTTTCTATTCCTTTTTGCCTGCTTCATTTACTGCATTTTTATATTTTCTCCTTTCATCAATTAAATTCAATATTTCTTCTGTTACCCAAGGATTTCTACTAGCCCTCGTCTTTTTACCTACTTGATCCTCTGCTGCCTTCACTACTTCATCCCTCAAAGCTACCCATTCTTCTTCTACTGTATTTCTTTCCCCCATTCCTGTCAATTGTTCCCTTATGCTCTCCCTGAAACTCTGTACAACCTCTGGTTCTTTCAGTTTATCCAGGTCCCATCTCCTTAAATTCCTACCTTTTTGCAGTTTCTTCAGTTTTAATCTACAGGTCATAACCAATAGATTGTGGTCAGAGTCCACATCTGCCCCTGGAAATGTCTTACAATTTAAAACCTGGTTCCTAAATCTCTGTCTTACCATTATATAATCTATCTGATACCTTTTAGTATCTCCAGGGTTCTTCCCTGTATACAACCTTTTATCATGATTCTTAAACCAATTTGTATTCTCAAACATACCATCCTTCAACGAAACAAGGATGAACTGCAAACCAAAATTTCAATTGTGAAAACAATTAATTCAAAAACATACAATGAAAAGAAAAAAAAGCTACATGTAAAAAGTTTTCCAAAGATAACTGAATGTTTTCTGTTATGGTCGGCCAATACTTTCCTTCAGGAAGCTAATACCCAGTACTATCAAAAGAACACTAGGACTGCAAGACTTTTATATAAAAAAATCTCAACAGTGGTCAAATTAACCACATCAGCAGAGCTAAGCTTTTCTTTATTTTAACATACTGATAATTTAAAAAAAATGTACTTTATAAAAATAACAATGAGGCAGAAGTCTTACACTATTATCATTTGCAGCTTCCACTTTTGCTTGTGACTGAATTCATCCAGCAGAAGGTAAAACAGTGTTTGCTTGTGATCACAAATCCTGAATGCAAACAACAGATTGCTTTGAAATAATTTTCCATACATTTTCCACACACAGGTTTCTTAGATGCGCTAAATTTGCAAATCACCTTGTTCTTGAATTTTGACACACTGCAGTTTTCAAGGAATATTTTCTAGCCACCTCAATTATGTTTTGAATCATTTCTAATTTCTACACGTGAATATGGAGCACTGAAGGGGGGGAAAAAAAATTCCCCTGACCCTAATAAGCAGACAAGGTAATCTATCCTTGCTTCATAACAATACTTTCATTCAGTGATGCTTTTCATACACTTACTGGTATATCACTTCCTAAATATTCCACTTTACCCATTAGGCTTACATCAATAGTCTTTAATATTTCGAGAAATATGAAAAACTGTCTGTCACCACACTCATTCCACCTTAAGCTTTCTGATATTTTCAGAATGGTTTTGATTCTCTGGTCGATGTACATCGTCTCACAGATATGGAAATCTGCTAAAGTAGTATTTGGTGCCTGCAATTGCTACATAAAATTTGATGCCACATTTACCTGTTGTATTCATGGTGCATTATGTAAATCTGCATCTGGCCTTAGTGGGAAACACCTGTTCTTCAACTGAAATTTTTCCTTCTCAGATTAGAATGTAGGCAACAATTTTCAAATAAATGATTTCAAACTTTTAACACCGAAGCAAATCTGTTTTCTGTCTTACTGACCCGTGTTTCTTGATACCTAAGCATTTACACTCTAAAAAGAATCTAAAGTTCGCTCTTGACACTATATCGCAAAATTTTATATATTTCAGTACTTTCGTATATGAACAGCTGCCAAGAACTAATAGCTATATGAGTTTTGCTGTTTCTCTTCACAAGTGGGGTTGGTTTTGTTGTGTAACATAAAACATTTGCTTCTATGGCTTCCACCTGCATTCACGATATCAAGATACGATTCTGAAACTTCCATGTTGGCCTGCGTTTTCCGAATTCTGAATGGCCCATGAAAAATGAAGTTAACTGACATCTACCTATCTTCAGCAGACACATCACAATTACTTTCACTTGATTCAGCAATGCCCGAAATACAATCATCACTCCTGGCTCCTATTTTTCTTTCAGTTTCACTCCCTTCTGACTCTTGTTCTGAAATTCACCATAAACGGTGAAAGTGTTCCATTACATCCGTGTCTGATATTTTCAATATCTTTGTCATGACACAGATAGGTATAGCAAGGCAATACAGAAATGGAAAAGTTATTTCTATTAAAGGAGTTCTACTTTCAATGAAATTATTACTCATTGGCACACTGATTTTTCCATTGTACTGACGACAATAATGATCTGAATGACAAGTTACCAGTATGTTAATGTTCTCCAGAACCTCAACGAAATATTATGCAGGAGTTCTGTAAAATGCCTTTGCAACTGCCCTTTGCAGCTGCCACTGAAGTGAAGTGTGCAGTTTTATGCACTGTGTGCTACTCCTAGTTTGCTTTGGAATCACACCCACCTCCAATATTAACACAGAGACAATTAGCACAAACGTCTGTTTCCAGGTAACTGTTCCTTCATGGAACAATGAGTTGTACTTTGTCATCATCTCATTACAGATTTGAAAATTGTTCATGTACTGGTCACCATGTCAATGGAGTCAGATAGTTCTGTTGTTATAAACAGTGTGTCCCATTTCCACTGGGACTGTGGCTATGAAAAATAAAAGTCATTGATGATGTTAAAAAAATCACTACATTTAATCAAAATAATCTCCCCCGAATCAAACCAACCTGAAATCATTTTGAAAAGGCAACTGCAGTCATTTTTTTGGTGTTGCATTTAGTACTGCAATACATTCTTCTTGGATGTCCTTAACTGTGTGCTTTCATTGTCAATTTCAATATGGCGAACAACCAGAAGTCGGCTGGGGCAAATTCAGTGAATACAGTGGGTGATCCAGGAATGTGAGCCACCTGTTGGCCAAAAACTCATGCACAATCTTCACTTTGTGGATGGGGGTGTTGTCATGGAGCAGCAACCAGAAACGTGCCTCTTGGTATTCGTGTCAAATTTAACAAATTCTCACCCACAAATGCTGGAGGACTCAAAAAACTTTATGGTGCCTCACTGCTCCACTGTCACTTTCCAATGAGTCTCAGGCACATACTTTTACATTCACAGCCAGGATGCCTGCTGCAAGCTAGAAATTTGATTTTCCACACAGCAGTTTTTGAAACTTCAAGGATCATAATCATGCAGCTCACCATGAGATGGCAATGCCGTTTGAAATTTCACACAAGCAGTCCCAACGGAAACAGCACACACTGTGTACATCAGTTCCAGTAAATTTCGAAACTGTCAATTCCTGTAACACTGAGACGACAATTTCTTTAGTATGAAGGAAAACCTTTCATTATCTGATACCGCTGCCCTAACTTCAGATGAATTATTTTAACAGCCCCCATAATATCTTTTCAAATACTTTGTGGGTATCAAAATTTAACATCTAGATGTAATAAACAAAATGCTTTCGATCTGACCCCACATATGCTATGGTTACCTATCTTTTGGCTTTTAACAAATTACCTGATGTTTTACCATCATCAGAAATTTCCGTTTTTAACATCATAGTCATTTATTTAATGCTTAAAGACTATCATCCATATACTGGTAGTCCATACTTACAATAGAAGTCCTCTAAGCTTCAGAGGTACCTTTAAACTATCAAAACCATTGACTCCCCTAATGATGATTATTTTATTAAACCCAAGAAAACAGTCTGGTGTGTTGTAATGTCAGTAAAAGAGAATCACGAGATCCTATGTGAATCTGTAGTGTATCACACATGCAAATCTGTCATCGAACTGTTACAAACAGATCCTGAAAAGTTTTATTGGAAAAGACTAAAAGAGAGCAATAAAACAGATTGTTCCTTGTTATCAGCTTTCACACAAACATCACTTAGGTGGTTCATAAGGGGCACCAAATAGTTATGAAAGTTGGTGAATTTGATATTGGTTTGACAAACCAGGAATATAGTATCTTCTTTTTTTAAAAAAGAAGTAATTTGCAAAGAAAGACAGGTGCTCATCACTAAACACACTTTTCAGTGTAAAAACTGTGAATAAATGTATACTGAGGTGGTTGTAGAAAGTGTTGCATGTCTCCCCTAAGAAATAATTAATGAATAAATCGAAAGACATGTTCCCAAGGTCTTAATACATGCAAGCACAAAGAGCACAGGGGAGGGGGGAGATCTTAATTTTTCATTTTATTGCATTTTTTTTACTCCTAAATGCTGGCCTGTTGTTCTATCTATGACTTGTCAACTGTCACCAAGTACAAATTCCCACCTCCCCCACCCCCACCATTTGAATGCTGTTAAGAGCATAAGCTTTAGAATGGAAACTTAATTCACTGCCTATCACACCTTAACAATGATAGTAAAATAATAGTAATAATAAGTACTCCCTCAATGCTTACCTGCGAGTGTTTAAAATGTGTTCGCAACATAGTACCAATGTTCTGTGTATGCGACAAGTCCAAAGCAGCATCTACTTCATCCAGGATATAGATTGGAGCAGGCTTGAAGAGCAACATAGCCAGTATAAGAGAGAGGGCAACAAGTGACCTCTGTCCTCCTGACAGTTCCTGTAAACCTTCTTTCCACAGTCCACCAAAACCCACTTTCACCTGCAGAAAGAGTGGAAATGAACTGGTAACATACAATATAAAGTTTGGCCATAGAAAACTATTTACCAACTACAATATCATTAATGTTACACTGAAGATACATATGATGATAAACCACATACACTACCTACCTCAAGTCCATCAAGAACGTCTTTGCCTTTCGGAGGCTGCAGACAAGCTTGTGCACCTGGTAACAGTGTTGTGAAAATTGAGCCAAAATCTTTGTTGACTTGCGTCCATGCTTGTCGAAGGGCCTGTTTCTTTTTTTCATCCAACTCTTGTAATACTAACATAATCTTGGCTCTATCATTTTCTACTATCTGTTTCTTTTGTATCAGGTCATTATACTGGAAAATTAATAAGTGAAACAGTAAATCTATGGTTCTGACACTCACTGAGGAAAAAGTTGGTTCCAGCATGAGAATTAAATTTATCTTACTAGCCAGAAGATTTACTGACAAACAAGAGGAGAAAACATAATAACAAAGCTATTTAAAGTTTTTACCAACAATTTGAATTTAAACATAATGAAATACAGTAGAAACCCACTTTTATGTTCCCAAAATTAATGTTTTCCAACTATTTAAGACATTTTTTATTGCTCGCATCAAATTTCCTATGTTTACAATGTTAACTTGCACCCATTTTTGCACTAATGTACTTACAATTTACCTGCAATTCATGCTTTATGAAAAAATGTTTGTGGAGGAAAACACTGACGTACAATGATAATGGCATGGCACTGGCTATCAAGAACTTATTTACAAATATTACGTGGTTAAGTTCCTTGACACCAGGGCAGTCTACTCAGCACATCAAAATCTGTGAAAGTCAGACCAATTCATGCTCTATCTCCTGCCGCTGCCAAGCTCTACTCAGCACAGTGGCTGATGGAAGTAACTAGGTTCACTCAAGTAAATGTATATTGACCAATCACAACTGTTTCCAAACTGTCTCCATTGCAAAAATCATGTTTTGTAGTTTGGCCACTTCAGTGCTAGCTGACACCTATGGTCACTGTGTGTTGCTCAAATATTTTTGTATTAAACACAACACATATATTTTCATGCTTAGCAAGATGGATTTCAAGAATTTATTCTCATTGTCAAATGCAAATATTTATGTATGTAAACATTTTTTGTGGTGTTTCACAAACTAACAACATGAGTCACAGTGTGTGTGTGTGTGTGTGTGTGTGTGTGTGTGTGTGTGTGTGTGTGTGTGTGTGTGGTTTCCTCCATAATGGAAGAGGCACAGTACCTTATAACCTCAAGAAGAATACGGGGCAAACACCACAAAATACTTATGTAAATATTTACACTTGACAGTGAGAATAAATTCTCGAAACACATCCGGCCAAACATGAAAAAAATACACAACAGATGCAGTGTTTCGTTATTTAAATAATGAATGTGCAGATGTAAGCTTCCCAAAAACATTGGTGCATGAAATTGAGTGAAATGTTTCTGCCTCCCAGATGGTTACCAGTTCCAGTTACATTAGCGGCTTTTTAGATAATGATCCTTTATCAGATGATAAACAAGTCCTTAAAGAATATTTTGATGCCTGTTACGTACATATAACATACACAAAGAACAAAAATGCAAGGGTGGATCCTGTAAGTAACTTTTACAGCTTAAAAATATATTTCCCACATTTTACAACACTTTTTAGTCCCTTGAATTAGTGTAAAACTGGAGTTTTGCTGTAGTTGTAATCAGTGATTTCTTCCTAAAAAAAAGTTTGAGGGTACTCTGACATTGGATATAATGCAGCAAAAATTACTTATAACTGAAGCACGGGATACCACCCGTCTGCTTTTAGCCATGACGTCATCAACATCATCACGGTAGCGGGACCATAGACACATTTATCGGTAGCTGGCGTTGGAGCTTACGAATATCCGTTTAGCACTACCATCGCTCACTATTAGCGGGCGAGGGAACTACAAGCTTGTCAAACTGGCTGCCAGCGATTCAGTTGTCGAGAATGGTTGCCACAGCTTCGAAACGCTTGAAACAGTCAATGACATCGCTTTTCCCACCAAAAACTGCACTGGTATCGTTCGTATTGCAATTACCAACACGAAAAGTGAAATAAAAAAATTACGTGCGTGAAATAAATCTTTGGCGTTCTTCCAAGTTCTCAACATCGTAAAAAAATTACTTTGTCGACGATAACGTTTAGGGGTACGCATCCCCCAGCGTTCCCTCAGAAAAACAGCATTGGTTATAATTATGAGAAGTAAGTGCACCAAATTGTTTCTTGTAAAGTATGCACTGCATTACAATTGAATTGAACTAATCAACGTTACAAACTGTTTTATTGAGAAAGCATCTGACTAAAAAGTTAACGTTATACTTATTCTAAACCTTGCCATTTATTGAGTGTCTATGATTTGACAATGCTAGCAAAAATAAAATAATCAAAAAGAAATGTAAATGTAGGCTTCTGCAGCCATTGTCACAGTCAATAAAAATTTTATGGTTTTGTTACTTCATATTCAATGTGTGAAACTACTGACATTTTGGTCACTGTTGCATGTGACCTTTTTCAGGGTGTTTTTGTTAACAGTAAAAGCTGTGCTGACCAAGTGCATTACCTGCTTCCATGCTCAACACGCAGTGCTGCGAACAAGCCTGCGCCTACCCAAAGATGTTTTTATTTACAGTAAACAAAAACACGCTGAAGGAGGTCACTTGCAATAGTGACCGAAATGTTGGTAGATTTACATATTGACAATGTGGTCACAAACCCATAAAAATTTTACGGACAAAAAGAAATGTTTTAAATTAAATCTACGGACTATTCCTTTTCAAAGTTTTTTGCTTACTCATCATCATCACCATCATCATCATCATCATCATCATCGTCGTCGTTGTCATCGTACAGCTGTAAAATTTTTATCTTCGTTGTCACAAATATTTGGTTGTTTCTTCTGAATATTAATCTGAAGGAATTACATTTTCCTGTAGACATACGAGTCTCACCATTACTTTCGATAAGAACAGAAGCTGTAGTAATGAATTAAAATTTGTGCCATGGCCGAAACTTGAACCTGTGTCTCCAGATTACCAGGCAGATGCGCTAACCATTGCATAACTGTAGCATGGTAGTCACAGTGCTATGTTGATGAAGTTATTAGCACATATGCCTAGTAAGCAGGGGACCCAGGTTCAAGTCCTAGGTGTGGCACAAATTTCAATTCATTATTTTAACTTCTATTATTCTGAATATGCTGCATTTTCTGATGTGGTTATGGTGGGACCTGAAAACATAGCTGTTTTTTCCGGATTCGTATCAGGTTTCACTTCTATTCTGACATGTCATAATGTCTCTTGTTTCCAAATGTATCATCTGCCCACCACTCTCTGATTATCTGTGTAAACCAGCAGCTGACACACCCTCTTTCTTTCCCATCATATGGCACATTAAGTTGACAACACTGCAGCACAAAACACGTAAGCCACTGGTCCCTACCTATACCTTTACAGTCCTCTGCAGAAATGACTAATATTGTCGATTTTTTGAAAAATTTTAAGCCAGTTCCATTCAAACTACAAACTGATTGAGGCAAACTGCAGTTTTTAAACATGGCTGATGTTCATAAAAAGCCAATGTGCATGGTAATAAATTTCTGTAGTTGGCAGCACAACAAAATTCGGCACCCACTCACCACTCCTCTGCCCACACTCATCCTAGCTCTCAGCCAATATGGTTCCACAACCCTTCCACAGTGGTGTCCTTGAAGAACTGTGAAATACAGACTGCAATACCTTCTAGGATGCAGGTCATATGTACAACAGCAAGTAATACATAAATAAAAGATTGCAATCACAATTCAGTCATTCTCCAATTTCAGCTTGTCCCACAATCTACTGATTCCTGCTGGCACTATTGCCACAACAGGTCTTGCTGCTGTAATTTATTCTCGTCATAACAATTGCCATCATTTTAATATGTTCTGTTTCATTTTTCTTCTTGTTTCATCTGAATGTAACCATCATGTTCTAAAACTGATTAAAAGCTGGTAATGTTTTACTCTGTATTCTAATATGTGAACAGTGACCAAAATACAAGAAGAATTTGTAAGATGACAGAGTTTAATTGTATTTCCTCCTGTGTTTCACAAAATTGTCAAATTTTAAGCAGAGCAATAAATCGTTGTAGTGGCTAGTTCGTAATCTCTCGCATATCCCTTGTGTCAGTGCTGCACAGAACAAATCAAATGTGACATTATTGATTGAACAATGTTGATATTGTACAAAGTGCTTTCGTGTATCAGAAAATCTTCGAACACTGACACCATTTGCATAGTCCTGCAAATCCAAATTTTTCAAAATAAATCTGTAAGTGACCCCCATAGCCAAAATTTCATCTGCAAGTGTAACACAAATCTTAAAGGCTCTATCAAACTATGTTAAAATAATGTAATTGGATAGATAAAAAATGTACTCACAAGTGGTGGCAAGAGAACACACGCATACAAAAAAGGTTTTATGTATGCAAGCTTTTGGAGCTAGTGGTTCCTTCTTCCAGCAGAAGGGTTGAAGTGGAAAGAAGAGGGGTGAAAGAAAAGGGCTGTTGGGTCACGGAATGCTTAGAGAACAGGGTTAGAAGGAAAGACTGACTGTTGGAGACTGCATCAGAAAAGATTCGAATATCTGAGAGCTTAAAGGTGAGGGACACGGTAATATACAAGACAGAGATTACTGTTAAAACATCATGAATGAGTTAATAAGAGTGAAAAGCTAAATGCACATTATTTGTAAGGAGTGAAGAAAGGAGTTGTTACGGTGAAGAAATGCTGAGACGGAGGAAATTAATGTAAATTACGGCCAGGTGGGCAGTGAGAACCAATGACATGTTGTAGTGCTAGTTCCCACCTGCGGAGTTCTGATTGCCTACAGTTGAATTGAATTGAATTGAATTTTATTTGATCCTGTAAGATTACATTGTGTACAGTAAATGTACGTGTAATATAGGACATGTCAAAGTATTAAAATTCTTTATCACTTATTTTCCTACACCTTTAGCTTACATTTTTACATCACTGATAATGAGTAACAATATATACAAATTTAATGGCAACTGGGGGTATGCTCCGTACTTCATTCTTCTTTCTTGTATTGTGGGTGTGTACACTAGCATTTGTAATCCAGTCCTCACTACCTTTTGTGATGTACATTATTGTTTTGTATATATACAACGATGAAAAAGTTAAGATACCTAAATTCTTGAAACAGTTTCTGCATGTTTCAGAGGTCTTTCTTCTTAAAATGGTCCTAATTGCTTTTTTTTGTAATGTGAACACTCGTTTTGTCTCTTGTTTGTTTGAGTTTCCCCACACAGTCACTCCATACTGTAAGTATGGTTCGAAAAGTCCATGATACACTGTACACAGAAGGTTCTTGTCTGAATACTGTGATAGTTGCATCATTAAGAATATGACAGAGCTCAGTTTCTTACAGACATTATTAATATGTTTTTTCCATTTCAGTTCATTATCCACAAGAATACCTAAGAATCTAGCAGATTCTACTTCTTCCAGCCTTGTTCCATCAACCTCTAAATCCATGTCTACAGCCTTTTCCTTGTTTTTAAACACTGCATACGTAGTCTTTTTTAGATTTATAACCAGTTCATTTTCCAACAGCCATTGAGCTGTGACATTTGCAGATATGTATGCTCTTCTCTCAAGCTGTTCCATATTTTGGTCACTGTTTAGTATTGTCATGTCATCAGCATACAATATTTTCTTTTCTTCCTCCTCAACACCTATATCATTAACAAATACATTAAATAACAATGGCCCCATTACCGAACCCTGCGGCACTCCATATTTGATGGATTTGGTTTCTGATTGGTACGAGTTTCCTAATGATACATACTGCTTGCGGTTGCACAAGTATGATTTTATCCATTCACCTGGTTGCCCCCGAATGCCATAGTTGCTTAATTTTTGTATCAGCATTTCATGGTCAATGGTGTCAAATGCCTTTGAAAGATCCAGAAACATTGCAGAGACAACCTTTTTCTCATCTAAGGACTGTAAAATGTATTCTGTTAGACTGACAATTGCTGATTCTGTAGATTTACCCTTTCTGAAACCATGTTGTGAGGTCATGAGAATGTTATGTTTGTCCAAATAGTTAACTAATCTGGTATACATAAGCATTTCTAGGATTTTTGAGAAACCTGATATCAGTGAAACTGGTCTGTAGTTGTTGGGATCATCCTTGCACCCTTTCTTGTACACTGGCACTACCTTCGTTATCTTCAGTTTTTCTGGAAAAATTGAATCTCTGAAAGAACAGTTTGCTATGTTCAGCAGTGGTGTTATTATCTCCTCACATACCAGCTTTATTACATGATTTGATATTTCATCATCACCAGCTGATTTCTTGGACTTCAGTTTCTGTATAGTTTTCCGCAATTCATCTTCCGTGACTGGTCTTAAGAACATAGTACTGCATGATCTTTTTGGTACCTTAATCCCTTCTGTTTTTGACTATTTCTTTCCAATTTTAGGTTTTCTACTACACTGATATAGTTATTATTCAGTATGTTTGCTATTTCCATACCATCTGTGACCACTGTGTTGTCTACTTTAATTGACCTAATACCTTCTTCTTTGTTTGACCCATCTTTTTCCTTTCTTTCAGCATTGATTGCATTCCAAGCTGCCTTTGCCTTGTTTTTTGAGTTCGCTATAGTGGTGTCAATTGCTCTTGCTTTCGCTTCTCTTATTATTTTTCTATAGTTCTTTTTTAACATTTTATAGTTTTCAGCTTCGCCCATCCGTCTCACGTCCTGAAGCTTCCTTCGCTGTTCTAGTACTTCACTCGTAATCCACTGTGCTTGATCTTGATGCCTTTCTTGTCTCTTTACTTTGGGAAATGCTACATTAAAATGGTACCATGGACATGGACAATTTTATCAACAGGATGCAGGTTTTCAATGAAATGCCGCCTGAAATTCAGTACTGGCTGCCATTAAATCAAAACAGTCAAACAGGCACCGAGGTCACAACTTTTATGTTGTAGAGCATGCTCTGCAGCAGGATATCGTGTGTTGCCGGTATACACCCACTGCCTAAGCCCATTCATACTAACTGATAACTTGGTGTTAGTCTTGCCGATATAAAAGGCCAAACAGTGTTTACATAGCAGCTGATATACGACTTGTGCCCTCAAAGGATTCTCAAAAGGCATGACATCAAGTGTATTTTTTGACCACCAGCAAAATGAATGAATTTATTGCGCTTGGTCAAAGACGACCTTGGCCTTAGGAAACGTGACGCGTATAAGATCTCATTCCAGTGTAGAAAATCTTATATTGGGCAGACATGCTGAACTGTGTTAAGAACATTGCGCCGAACACTGTCATACACGTCTGCGGCAACCTGACGAATCAGTAGTATCGGAGCATTGCCTGAACATAGGGCATTGTACGTTTGAAGTAAATTTTATCCCCTGCATCAACTTTGAGACTGTGTTGTTAAGGAGGTCATACATATTTGTACCATGGACAATTTTATCAACAGGGATGCAGGTTTTCAATGAAATGCCGCCTGAAATTCAGTACTGGCTGCCATTAAATCAAAACAGAGAAAGCAAGAACTTCAAATTCATGACTTGACACAATGTGCTGCTGAGATTTAATTCAGGTTTTGACCACAGGAGCGTCTGGCAGCACAGTCATTGCCCACAGCGCACATGCAAAAGGCCATTCTGCAGCTTCCAGCAGGGGGCACTTTCTATCAACTGCGAGCGCCTTCCCATGCATGCATGTTGCCTGCTCCCAGTCTTATAAATTTCAATGCCGCTGCGCAGTTATCATCGTCATGTCTTACAGCAGTGAAAACAGCAACTACCACCACCTGAAGATGTCTAGCAGTTGCATAGATGAAATATTGTGCAATTTACACAATATGATCTGGTGGCAAACTCGAGAAATGTATCTGTATATCTGCCTTTGTTGGCCAATACCTGCAACCTTTAGTACAGACTCCCCTCCTGTAGTAAAGACACCAACCATTTCCTAGATTGTCTGGAATCCGTGACAGTCCCACTCCTACCACACACACCTTGCTCATCACTGCTGATGCCACCTCCCTCTACGCCAACATCCCCCAAGTACATGGTCAGTGTGCTGCTGAACATTTCCTCAATCAGTACCCACCCGATTCCCAACCTATGAGATCTTTCCTGCTCACCTTAACCAACTTTATACTTACCAACAACTACTTCATCTTTGAGGAACAGACATACAAAAGAGGTCATGGGTACAGCCATGGGAGCCAGGATGGCTTCTACCTGTGCCAACCTTCTCACGGGCTACTTGGAGGTGTCTTTCATGTGTTCCATAAGCCTTCAGCCCTTTGTTTCGCATAGCTAAATTGTTGACATCTTTGTCACAAGGACTCCTGGTGAGGCTGGACTGTTAAAAGTCCTGGAATCTCTAAGTACCTTTTCCTAATTAAATTTCACATAGTCCTATTCCAAATCCCATACCACTTTCCTTAATATTGATCCCGTCCTCACTGAAGGCCAGCTGCACCCTTATGTGCACATTAAACCTGCTAACAACAGTACTTATGTTTTGCCAGTTGCCATCCTTTCTGTGTCATACATTCCCTCCCATACAGCGTCGGCATTCAGGACAAATGTATTTGTTCAGATGCAGACTCTTTCCAGCAATACACCACCATTCTCACCTCAGCCTTCACTGGACATAATTACTCTAACAGCCCAGTTCAAAAGCAGATTTCCCAGGCCATCACATCCAGTCCTGGTACTGTTGATCCCTCCAAAAAACAACTTCGGAGCACACCACTTATCACTCAGTATTCTCCTGGTATTGAATGTATTAATCAGCTACTTTGATAAGGTCATGACTTTCTAAAATCATGCCCTGAAATGAGATCCATTCTGTTTGAGATTTTGTCCAGCACACCTAGAATAGGTTTTTAGCGCTCTTCCAATGTCTGCAATATCCTTGTCAGATCCTATGTTCCTATCTCTCTGTACCATCACTTCTACTCCTGTGACCATCCCCACTGCAAGACTTGCCTTATGGACCCTCCTACCAACACCTATACCTACTCTGTAACTGGCAAAACATGTACTGCCAAAGGGAGAGCCACCTGTGAAATGGTATCAGATACGAACTGTTATGGTTTGGCCTTTTACAACAGCATGACTACCACTAACTTATTACGATGAATGGGCTTAGGCTGTGGGTGTATACCAGCAACACACAAGCAGAGCATGCTCTACAATGTGACAGTCATGACCTCGATGCCTGTTTCACCACATGCACCATCTGGATTTTCCCCCAGACACCAGTTCTTCAGAACTCTGCACAAGGGAACTAGCACTACAAGTGCTTGGTTCTCAGCACCCACCTGGCCTTAACTCATGTTAATTTCTTCCATCTCAGCATTTCTTCATAGTAACTACTCCTTTCTTCACTCCACTTTAGTTTTCTATATCTTTCATTTTTCTGACCTGTCTATTTCTCGCCACCCCCCTCCCACTTCTGTTACATATAATGCACTTAGCTTGTCGCCCTTATGAACACGTGCACTATGTTTTAGCAGTAATCACTGTCTTGTACATTACCCTGTGCAGTGCAGTCCCCAACGATGTCCTGTCTGGTAAGTCTCCCCTGACCCAGGGTTCTGGATGATTTTTCCGAACTCTACCTCTTTCCCTAAACCTCTCTAGTTCTTTCCTTCACACCTCTTTCTTCCCCTTCAACTCTTCTGCTGGAAGGAGGAGCTATTAGCTCCAAAAGCTTGCATATGTAAGATCTTTTTTATATGTTGGTTCTCCTGTCACCACTTGGTGAGTAGATTTTTGATCTATCCAATTACATTATACTGTCAAAAATTATTTTCGTTGTTATGTTAAACAATGTGAAAATGTTGACATCAGCAACAATAGTTTGATCTCTGAATATAAGACAACCTTGTATTTTTTGAACAATGAATCTGGCAAAAGACTGTCTTATAATCAGTTAAATACGCTATTTTATGCAAGTTTGCATAGGCTCCCCTACCTTGTTTCATAGAAGAACATTATAAGAATTAAATTTTTGAAAGAAAAGAACCATCTTAAATATTTCCATAGCATGCAAACAACTGGAAACATTACTTTTCCTCGAAGTACATTTCATACGCAGTACATGTTTATGGAGATATTTTGTTTTGCTATATTACAGTCTTGACATTTTAGTTCTGTTTGTAACTCAAATTGAATGAAGCAGCCACAAATTTTCAGTGAGTTACAGTAGGTTTGTGTCATATTAAAGCTGGTTAATGCTACTAACTTTAAAATTTCTCCCTTGGTGAGGAGAGGGAAAAATATGTCATTTATGAAAAATTATGTATTGAATGTAACTTCAATAACGAGAACAAATTTTACCTGCTCTTCTTCTTTATCAAGCATATTCATTGCACGGATATTCAATCTACGACCTAATTCTTCTTTACGCTCCTCTAAAGTATTAATGGTTTTACAGGCTTGTTTCATATCCATTGAATTGTAATCATATGCACCTTTAGGCTGGCCAAAAAATTTTTCTTCGTCTGGAATCCACTCATTTTCTTCAATAATCTTGGCAACCTGCAACAAATCTTGACTATTAGATAACATAAGAGGAATCTATATACATATATTCTAAACTAATGCTCCAGCAAACAAATTACAATCAAATACAAGAAACAGCACAGAAAGAGGTCATCCTCCCTGTGAATTATCACATCAATAATTTCACAAGATACCCCAATCAGTCCAAAAAGTTTTGAGACTGGATCAACAAAAAATATAGAAAAGTTAGTGGTTTTAATGTTTCAGGTGTTCTACACAGTCTCATCCCACTTGTGTGCTACACACAGACCCTTCATACAACCATGTGAAACAGTGAAAGACCTTCCTTGAGATGTTCAACTTCTGCATCATATTGGCCAGAATGTTGGTTATTTTGTCAAAACGTTGAACCTCTACATTGTTGTTCTGTGGTAGGTTTCGTATTGTTAACACCAAGTCCACTCATTCATGATGATTTTTCTCAGAAACAAATTGCCCACATTTTGTATTTCAATCAAGTTTTGGCAGGCTTCCATGTGTCGTTCTCGTTCAGGAGTCAAGGTGTGTTCGACAAACTTTACACACTTTTCTTCTTTTCAAAACATTCTGGAGAATGTCTAACACTTTGCTTACAAACTACAGTGTAACAACACCTGTGACAACACTGCTAACACACTATTCTCACAGCCCCACTATTAAGCACTGCCTGCTCACAAGTGACAAGTCAAATGCACAGCTGTTAATTCAAGCTGTTACTGTAGCTGTTTTACTGATGTAACTTATAAGCCTGGAAAAAACTTAGTCTAAGGTTTTTGGACGTACGATGTATTTATCTGTAGTTCTGCACTGCAGAGAAAGATTCTATGTAGAGCAACATTTTATATATTCACACCCAGTTCTGTGCCTTTGATTATTACTACTTGCATCACTTTGTAGAATTTGAGCACCTATTATGGATTACAGTGAAGATCTGATCTGCCTATCACCATCTCTTGCCTTCTGTTGTGCACACCAGAAAGCCTGCTCTATTACTATGGAAGCTTTGGAACAAAAATGAGTTTAACTTTTGGGCAGAAGCCTTAATTAGTCTGCTATATACTTGAATCCTCCTTGTTTCTAGTTCCCAAAATATCAAAAGTAGACGCTTTATGTCAGATGAGAGGTGAAAAAGTAAAAGGCCTCAAACTAAAGTGCATACAATAAAAGAAACACAAAAAGAATAATCTTCAGGTTTATTATTTTGCCATGTGTGTTCAGGGAAATGTCCTCTCTTGGAGTTACATCAAAATATTATAATTTATGAGTACAAAAATTTTATCAGTGTTGGAGACAGTCAATAAAACCAATGTGATAAGGTTAGTAAAATTAAAAGAGAGCTGAATATTATCAAGATGACAATAACATTTCTGTTAAAATTTTGTATAGTAAATGCTAGTTTTCAAGTAATGTATTGGATATCTTCGTCTCTTCTAGACTGGTATAAAGAGCGTCTCAGAAGGAATGGTCAATATTCAGAGATATGACAGGAACAGTCAAAGGAAAATAGTCTATTAAAAATGGGCTCTTAAATGCATACCTTAAGAGCAATGAGCATATGTTAATCTTTGCTTCTCTAAAACACACTGTTTCTATTGAACAAGTGCACACACCGTTGTGGTATGCATGTTAGAGCTCACGTTTACTACATTTTTTTTGCTTTGAATGACCTCCCAGCCATGTTCCTGAATAATGACCATTCTCCTGGGAAATTCTGTATAAGGTTTGTAGTTTTTATTTCTAACTTGTCTTACTTTTCACAAAATTTTTATTTGTTTTGTACATTGGTACATCATTTATCATCTTATTTATAGTAAGTTACAATTATACATGTCAATGGCAAAATATTTTTCAAGGGTTCCATCATGCAATGCTGAAATATTAAGAAAGGCTAGCTTGCACTGTAAACATGGCTGGCATTCAAAACAATCAAAAATTTACTCCAATGCCCGCAAGTATTGAGCATTCTATGGCAAAACTAATATTTTAAGCCTATTTATGAGTATGGTTATGCCTAGTAAATTCCCATGAAGGAATGGAATGCTTTATTGGGCCTTCATGGTCAGAAAATTAACTATTATAAGAATCGTATAAGGAATTTCAACAATGTACAGTTCCTGGTTGACAGCCATCTGAATTGCTCAGTGTCTAATCTGCAACTGAAAATGCAGAAAACTTGAGTTTTGATCACATAGACTCAACATCATCACTGAAGACCATTTACTTTTCAATTAATGAATTTAAACACGGTTGGACAAGAACCGTCAACAAAGCGCACACTGGCCGTCCAACTGAGGTTACCACAATTGCAAGACCACCAAATAAAACTTCGTGAGAGTGCTGAGACTGTACACATCCCAACTGATCAAGTGCATTATGTCATGCATGGGGAATTGACTACAAAGAAGCTGACTGCAAGGTGAGTGCAGCAAAGGAAAATAGTCTATTAAAAATGGGCTCTTAAATGCATACTAACCAAAAAATTCTGGTACACAGCCATTCGTCCACAAAGCTCAAGAAGTACATCATGTTTCCTCAACACCCCTCACTCCTAAGTTTCTACTTTTGATCATGTCATTCTTTATCTCACCACAGAACATGTAAATAACTACTGTACATATGGAATGTAATACACTTATGGGACATGAAAATTACAGAAAAAATAATCAAGCAATGAATGCAAATACCTGCTTCTCATTATCAGTTGCTTCTGTTTCATACTTCTTTTTGTCAAGACCAAGCTTCTTTATTTTTAATTGCAAGTTACCAACTTTCTTTTGAAGATCTGCCTTGTGCTCAGTCAATGCTTGAATATCTTTGTTTTTAAGACTGATTTCTTTTTTGACTTCAGAGAGAGCATTCTTCTTCTCTGTTACAACTTCCTGGAAAAGTTATTTTAATAACTGTAGCAATAACATGAACTTATGTCTTACACAAACTGCAGCACAAAAAACAAAGCCTAAAATGTGTAAATACTTTCATCATAAATGACTGGGGCAAGTAATGAATAAAGAAACATTTTATGCTACAGAAGTAGAGCAACAGATGAGTCCTTTAATTTTAAAATGATAAAACTATCATAGGAGGAAAAAAAGGGGAAACAAGAGTGAAAATATTCTATTGCATGGCACCATTCCCACTTTCCTTTCACAACATACTATAAACTGATACTAAAAGGTGGAAGAATCAGCAATGATCAACAGCATGAGAATGCAAAATGCAATGGAAACCACAGCATTAAGGGGACACAGTGTGTATCTACAGGATATGTGGCTTGTAACCCGTGGTCTAGGGGGGCATAATCCGTATCACTTCAGGCATGGGGGGTTACCTTCATGATCTCCGATGTTATTGAATTTAGCGCATGTTAAAATTCAGAAGTAAGAAAGAAAGATATTTTTTGTTTTCTCCAAAAAAAATTCCTGCCCCGAGATACAGGCCTCCAAAGATGACACTGCAAAGTGCTGTATCTTTGTAACAGTTCTAGGTATTTTGTACAGTTTTTTGTTTGATTTTTTTGTTATGATTACAACGATACCCTTCATTTCGACATATCTGTCAAGTTCTTTTATTGTTGATTAGCACCAAGTAGTACTATATTCTCTATAAAGGAGAGCTTCCACTTTTAAGTTGGACAGGTTTTATTTTAAAAAATCATTTTTTAAACTTTCAAGGGTAAATTTATATCTTCACTAAAGTTGTTTCTTATTAATTTCTTTGTTACAATGTATATTTCTATTGTCTTTGTTGCAGTTATGTCTTTTCACTTTCATTGTGGCTGTTATTTCTTACACTTTGTTGTTTCTTGTCAGTTTTTTGTCATGGTTATTCATTGCAAGTTTCTGTATTGTAGCTGTTCAATGCTAATTTGTTTACTGAAGAGGATTCTAAGAAATCTGATACCATCCAGTGAGTTCTGTGTTTATGTGAGGAATTTTCCAGTTGACACAGTTGCAGTATGTTTTGTGAAAAGGACTGTTCAAAATGTCTTCTGACTGCGGCCACAGAAGAGTGAAGTGTGCTGACTTTGCTTATCCATAAAAGAGCGACATAAAAAGACTTTGGTTACGTTGATAATAAGTGGTCTCATTTGAAGACTGTTTCAACGTGAAGATGTTTCCAGTGATGACTTTCTGTGTTCTAAATGTTTTGACAGAACAACAACAATCTCAGTATCTGAACAAGGTGAAGTCTCCATGGTGTAGATGATGCAGATTTTACATCAATAGTGGAAGAAATAAATACCCTGAATCAGTCAACTACAGAGGTAGGTGTTAGTCTTGTTAAGAAACCGTGGTCAGTGAAGTTGAGTCATGCGCTCTATGCATCAAGAAAGCACAGAGAAATTACTAAAGCTATGGATGAATACACTATAGCAAAAGTGACCACATCTTCAAAGTAGAAATTCCATCTTCAGAAGAAAATGAACCAAAGCACTCTTGCAAGGAATTTTTCACAAATATCAATTCAGCTGCTGAATATTGTGCATTCTACAGCGAAAAGATCCAATTTTTAACTATTATTCCACAGACATTTTCAAAGGAAACAATTTTGAACCAAGTTCCATCAATATCAAAGCACATGGTAGACAAATCAAGAAATGTGAAGTCTGTAAAAGGAGTCTTTGGAAGACCAGATCCCTATTATGGTCATCCTGTAGCAGCAGCTCAAGTTCAAATAGTGCAGTCCTTTTGTATGGAAGATAAATGGGACTGTTCTTGCCAGAGTGCCAACAAAAAAAGACACTATAACTGTAACAGTTGAAGGTCAAAAAGTTGTGAAAGTGAAGAGGTACATGACTCGCAGTATTAAAGAAACTTTTGCAGTTTATAAGAGCAACTGCACAACTTCACATATTGGAAGATAGAAATTTTATGCACTATGACCTAATGGGTAGTTCCACACCCACCTACAGGTGTCTGTGTGTGTACTGCACGAATTTTGAACTTTGTGTGGTAACTTTGAAGAACTTACTAGAGCACATGACATATGAAACCTTGGTTGAGCGAGTGAAGTCATTAGTAGTCTTGTGACATAAAGCGAGAGACTTGTTGGTTTCAAGAATGTGGTGACTGCCCTATAAAGGGAGGACTGTCTTTACAGACACTTGGCCTGGAAGACGTAGCAGATAACTCTGCAGAAATTACACATGTGACATGAGCGGAAAATAAACAAATTAAGAAAACTGTTGCCTTTGACAGTTTCATTGATGAACTTGGTAAATGCTCGCTGAAAGCAGTAACACACCAGCATCTGAAGAAATTGCAATGACAACACACTGCAGAAGTGAAAGGGTATGTACATCTACATCTACATCTACATCTATACTCCGCGAGCCACCTTACGGTGTGTGGCGGAGGGTACTTATTGTACCACTATCTGATCCCCCCTTCCCTGTTCCATTCACGAATTGTGCGTGGGAAGAACGACTGCTTGTAAGTCTCCGTATTTGCTCTAATTTCTCGGATCTTTTCGTTGTGATCATTACGCGAGATATATGTGGGCGGTAGTAATATGTTGCCCATCTCTTCCCGGAATGTGCTCTCTCGTAATTTCGATAATAAACCTCTCCGTATTGCGTAACGCCTTTCTTGAAGTGTCCGCCACTGGAGCTTGTTCAGCATCTCCGTAACGCTCTCGCGCTGACTAAATGTCCCCATGACGAATCGCGCTGCTTTTCGCTGGATCATGTCTATCTCTTCTATTAATCCAACCTGGTAAGGGTCCCATACTGATGAGCAATACTCAAGAATCGGACGAACAAGCGTTTTGTAAGCTACTTCTTTCGTCGATGAGTCACATTTTCTTAGAATTCTTCCTATGAATCTCAACCTGGCGCCTGCTTTTCCCACTATTTGTTTTATGTGATCATTCCACTTCAGATCGCTCCGGATAGTAACTCCTAAGTATTTTACGGTCGTTACCGCTTCCAATGATTTACCACCTATGGCATAATCGTACTGGAATGGATTTCTGCCCCTATGTATGCGCATTATATTACATTTATCTACGTTTAGGGAAAGCTGCCAGCTGTCGCACCATTCATTAATCCTCTGCAGGTCTTCCTGGAGTACGTACGAGTCTTCTGATGTTGCTACTTTCTTGTAGACAACCGTGTCATCTGCAAATAGCCTCACGGAGCTACCGATGTTGTCAACTAAGTCATTTATGTATATTGTAAACAATAAAGGTCCTATCACGCTTCCTTGCGGTACTCCCGAAATTACCTCTACATCTGCAGATTTTGAACCGTTAAGAATGACATGTTGTGTTCTTTCTTCTAGGAAATCCTGAATCCAATCACAAACCTGGTCCGATATTCCGTAAGCACGTATTTTTTTCACTAAACGTAAGTGCGGAACCGTATCAAATGCCTTCCTGAAGTCCAGGAATACGGCATCAATCTGCTCGCCAGTGTCTACGGCACTGTGAATTTCTTGGGCAAATAGGGCGAGCTGGGTTTCACATGATCTCTGTTTGCGGAATCCATGTTGGTTATGATGAAGGAGATTTGTATTATCTAAGAACGTCATAATACGAGAACACAAAACATGTTCCATTATTCTACAACAGATTGACGTAAGTGAAATAGGCCTATAATTATTCGCATCTGATTTATGACCCTTCTTGAAAATGGGAACGACCTGTGCTTTCTTCCAGTCGCTAGGTACTTTACGTTCTTCCAGAGATCTACGATAAATTGCTGATAGAAAGGGGGCAAGTTCTTTAGCATAATCACTGTAGAATCTTAAGGGTATCTCGTCTGGTCCGGATGCTTTTCCGCTACTAAGTGATAGCAGTTGTTTTTCAATTCCGATATCGTTTATTTCAATATTTTCCATTTTGGCGTCCGTGCGACGGCTGAAGTCAGGGACCGTGTTACGATTTTCCGCAGTGAAACAGTTTCGGAACACTGAATTCAGTATTTCTGCCTTTCTTCGGTCGTCCTCTGTTTCGGTGCCATCGTGGTCAACGAGTGACTGAATAGGGGATTTAGATCCGCTTACCGATTTTACATATGACCAAAACTTTTTAGGGTTCTTGTTTAGATTGTTTGCCAATGTTTTATGTTCGAATTCGTTGAATGCTTCTCTCATTGCTCTCTTTACGCTCTTTTTCGCTTCGTTCAGCTTTTCCTTATCAGCTATGATTCGACTACTCTTAAACCTATGGTGAAGCTTTCTTTGTTTCCGTAGTACCTTTCGTACATGATTGTTATACCACGGTGGATCTTTCCCCTCGCTTTGGACCTTAGTCGGTACGAACTTATCTAAGGCGTACTGGACGATGTTTCTGAATTTTTTCCATTTTTGTTCCACATCCTCTTCCTCAGAAATGAACGTTTGATGGTGGTCACTCAGATATTCTGCGATTTGTGCCCTATCACTCTTGTTAAGCAAATAGATTTTCCTTCCTTTCTTGGCTGAAGAACTATGTTTGGTGCTTCACCATGATTTTGCTGAGACCTTGTCTGTAATTCTCTCACAAGAAGTACAAGGTTATCATTGGAGTAATGACCAGGTTTCAATTTTTACAGGAGTGACATATTTTCAAATCAAGATGACAAGTGTTGCAGTTATAAGTGATGACACAGGGCATGACTCAGCAAAGGCTTTGCTAGCAATGCGCAAAATTCTTCAACTGCAAACAGGAGCAGAGAAGATGAGCATTATTTCTGATGGTGTTCCTAGTCATTAAAAATCGTTACCAGCTGTTTGAATTAAGTCGCTTGTGCCAACTGACTGAGCACACAGTGCTACTACTCACGGGAAGGGGCCTTGTGATGGGGTAGGAGGCCTGCTGAAGCACCATGCTACAAAACATAATCTTTCCACACCAAATGCAGCTGTGATTCAGAATGCTGGGGATTTTACGAGAGTCATGAAATCTTACACATCCACAGTCCTCATCCTTTTGTCCAAATAGGAAATCGAAGAATTCCGTGAGCAGAGAAAAGAAGACTGGTCCAAACAAACTACTCCTATGAAAGAAATTCACAAGACACTTTTTTTGGACTAAAGCGATGAGCGAACTCATATTGCAGGCACTTTAAAGAGCAAGATAGAAGAAATTTCATCGGTAGCCAACACCTCAGAAACAGCAGGATAATATTCAGATTCACAACCTGAGAAGGGGAATGTTTGTGGTGTGGATTGCAGAGATCAGACACCAGTTATGAGTTAAACGAAATTGTAGTGTACTTTATGCTACCACATGGAACGGTTGCTGGATATGGGTTTACAGCTGGACAACAACAATGCCATCAGTGCTCACTTTCTGTTCACAATGTTTTGAAGACTGTAAGTGCTCCAGTTCACATTGGTTAAACAGGAAGGCATCATTCTACAGCAAAGGAAGATACTGAATCAGTGCAACATATTTTTGGTTCATTGACTGGCTAATTTCAGTACAAGAGTGCACAGAAGTTATATAAACTGAAACCTTTTAAGTGTTTGGACCTTTCACATACATTTTGGAACCCTTTAAAATGCTTGGAAAATGAGTCTCTCACTCATCTTTCACAACTAAAATTATGTTAAATAAGGCTAGGTTTTGACTTTTATGAGTCTCTTATGTGGTAATAAAACAGGTTTTATGTACGGCAAAAATTTCAATTGTTTATAAAACCTGTTCAACCTAAAAGTGGAAGCTCTCCTTTTCAGGGAATGCAGAACTATATGGAACTAAACAACAGAAAAAAAAATGAAAATTTTAAGGATTGGCATTTTTGAAAAAAAAAGAAAAAAAAAGAAAATTCCATAAATTATAAAAATGTTCAAAACGCTATAGTAAAATAACTGACAGATAAGTCCAAATTGAGGATTTTTGCAATCATAAAGCAATTATCTTTCAAATAAAATAAAATATAAAAAAAAATCACTAGAACTGTTTCAGAGATACAGCATTTTAAAATTATTTCCAAAATTCACATCTTCAAAATTGTATGCGCACTGTCATCTTTGGAGGGCCATATCTCGGAGCAGAAATTCTTTTGGAGGAAACAAAAATCTGTGTGTTCTTTCATTTTAACATATGCTAAATCCAACAACATCCGAGACTATGAAGGTAAGATTTTTTCCTAGGCTGCCTGAATTGATATGGAGTATGCCAGGGGTACGGTCTTTGATTAGTAATCAAAATGTCCTTGGTCCCTGGTTCAAAATCCACCACCACTTAACTTTTGATTAATAATCAGCATTGGAGGCTGATGACTTCTGGCATAAGACGTCACCCTCATTCTGTCAATGGCCTCATCAAGGAGGGCAGAGGAGCAGACAGAGGTTCAGGGCACACACTTGCCCTTGGGATGGGAAACTGCTCCTAAAGGTGGAAGAATCAGCAATGATCAAAGGCATGAGGATGCAGAAGACAATGGAAACCATTGCATTAAAGACACACAATGTGTATCCACAGGACATATGGCCTGTAATTGAAAAATTGTCATGATGATATCTCCATTGGCAAAATATTTTGGAAAAGTCTCCCACTTGGATCTCTGGGAGGGCACTGTCAAGGGGGAGATGACCTTGAGAAAAACATTGAATAGTCAACAAGTTGGGTGTCGAACATCAGAAGCAAGAATGTGGTAGAGAAGCTAGAAAATCTAAAACTGAAAATGCAAAGGCTCAATATAGATACAATAGGTGTCAGCGAAGCGAAATGGAGAGGAGGGGGGGGGGGGGGGGGGGGGAGAGAGAGAGAGAGAGAGAGAGAGAGAGAGAGAGAGAGAGAATATGAGGATATACTGAAAGGGTAATATAGTATGTAATGGGAGATGAAAAGCTACTAGTCATGGGGGCTAGAATGCAGTTGTAGGGAGAGACACCAACTGAATTCTGTAATAAATTTCAGAGAGTAATAGCGAATACTCTGTTGAAAAATCACAAGAGGAGGTGGTATACTTGGAAAAGAAAGGGTGGTAAAGGAAGATTTAAGTTAGATTATATCATGGTCACACAGATTCCGAAATCAGATACTGGATTGTAAGGCGTACCCAGGAGCAGATATAGACTCAGATTACAATACAGTAGTGATGAAGAGTAGGCTGAAGTTTAAGACATTAGTCAGGAAGAATCAATACGCAAAGAAGTGGGATACAGAAGTACCAAGGAATGACAAGATACTGTTAAAGTTCTCTAAGGCTATAGATACAGCAATAAGGAATAGCTCAGTAGGCAGTACAGTTGAAGAGGAGTGGACATCTCTAGAAAGGCCAATCACAGAAGTTGGAAAGAAAAACATACGTACAATGAAGGTAACGGTGAAGAAACCACAGGTAACAGAAGAAATACTTCAGTTGATGGATGAAAGAAGAAATTACAAAAAGTTCAGGGAAATTCAGGAATATAGAAATACAAGTCGCTGAGGAATTAAGTAAATAGGAAAAGAATGGTAAGCTAAAATGAAATGGCTGCATAAAAATGTGAAGAAATCGAAAAAGACATGATTGTCGGAAGGACTGACTCACCATAGAGGAAAATTCAAAACAACCTTCAGTGAAATTAAAAGAAAGGGTGGTAACATTAGGAGTGCAACAGGAATTCCACTGCAGAGTAGAGAGAGGATAGGTGGAAAGGGTACACTGAAGGCCTCTATGAGGGGGCAGATTTGCCTGATGTGATAGAAGAAGAGACAGGAAACAATTTAGAAGAGAGAGGATCCAGTATTAGAATCAGAATTTAAGAGAGCTTTGAAGGACTTAGAATCAAATAAGGTAGAAGGAATAGATAACATTCCATCAGAATTTCTAGAATCATTGGGGGAAGTGGCAACAAAACAACTATCCATGTAAGTGTGTAGAATGTATTAGTCTGGTGACATACCATCACTTTTGGAAAAATATCATTCACACCAAGAACGAAACGCTCAGATTAGAAAGGGCATAAGACAGGACTATGGTATTTCCCCCCTACTGTTCAATCTGTTCATTGAAGAAGCAATGATGGAAATAAAAAGGAAGGTTCAGGAGTGGAATTAAAATTCAAAGTGAAAGGATGTCATTGATACAATTTGCTGATGACATCGCTATCCTGAGTGAAGGTGAAGAAGAATTGCACAATATGCTGAATGGAATGAACAATCTAATGAATACAGTATATCGACAGAGTGAATCGATGAAAGTAATGAGAAGTAGCAGAAATGAGAATAGTGAGAAACTTAACAGGATTGATGGTCATGAAGCAGATGAAGTTAAGGAATTCTGCTACCTAGGCAGCAAAATAACCAACGACGGACAGAGCAAGAAGGGCATCAAGCGCAGACTAGCACTGCCAAAAAGGGCATTCCTGGCAAAGAGAAGTCTACTAGTATCAAACATAGGCCTTAATTTGAGGATGACACTCTGGAAATATATGTTTGGTGCACAGCATTGTATGGTAGTAAAACAAAGACTGTGGGAAAACTGGAACAGAAGAGACTCAGAGCATTTGAGATACAGTGCTACAAAAGAATGTTGAAAATTAGGTAGACTGATAAGGTAAGGAATAAGGAGATTCTCCACAGAATTAGCAATGAAAGGAATGCATGGAAGATACTGACAAGAAGAAGGGCCAGGATGACAACATCTGCTAAGACATGAGGGAATAACTTCCATGGTACTAGAGGAAGCTGTAGAGGGAAAAGTCTGTAGGGGAAGAAAGAGATTGGAATACATTTAGGAAATAATTGAGGATGCAGACTGCAAGTACTACCCTGAGATGCAAAGGCTGACAAAGGAGAGAAATTTGTAGTGGGCCACATCAAACCATGGGCAGGGAAGGAGGGATTACTGAGCATATATTAACAGAATAACAGTCTATCATGACATGCATGTACTCTGAACCACACAGGAATGAGTATACAAAGAGTGAAACCATTGATAGCTTCTTCCACTCACCTTAACTGACTTTAACTCAGACTCAAGTGCCTGATGTGCCTCTTCAAGTTTTGTTATTTCTCCTGAAATATCCATCAGTTCTTGTTTGCTTGTCTCCAGTGAAGATTTCAGTTCACCAATTTCCATTTCTAAAGTCTCATAATCCTAAAATAAAATAATTCATAAATTTCTCTAACACTTCTACAAATACAGAACAATTAGGGCTGGTTGTATAAAGCAGCTGACATTAGATTGATAAAGAACACGACTTCAGATGAGCAACGAAATTTTGCAGATCAAGTTGAAGTCAACTGCAATTGTAAGATTACAGTCTAGTGGCATTACAAAACAATGGTTTTGTTTTGCTCAAATTTAAGTTAAAATAATTAATAAAGAAGTTGCTATTAACACAAAAAATGTTAAGTAAATATGTGAATACACCATTCTATCACTGCTGAAGCTCGACCTTTTTCCTTCTTATTCTTTATTCTCTTTTCTCTTCTTGTTTAAAAGAACCAGGAGCCAAGGTGAAGAAATTATCATCTATATAAGTAATGTGTGTAATGATTATAGGTAATAACTGACATCATAAAACGTTTAAGAGATGACTCTCATGTAATGTGATTAGTATAAGGAATTTTATAGACACTTAGAAGCAGAATAAGAAACGAAAATTCAAAATATTTTCACTGGAAAGTTAAATACATGGAGTTTGACAGCAGCCAAAAAAGACTGAACATGTCTTTCAAAACTTTCTCTAGGACCTAATAGCAGTAACTACATAACTCATATTTAATTTTTAACGACAAAACAAGTGCTTGAATTGAATATCGATGAACAAGACTAACAGGATGCATATGTAAGCTAATTTGTAATTATAAGGCAGTGGCTCAATGGTTGCATCCTGGAATGCAGTTCAGATGATACCAGGTTTGATCCCATGTCAGTTCCTGGATTTTTTTTTCGATCTGCCACTTCTTTTGCATATGGCAATGTTTGTTAGTGCATATAATTTTAATCTGTGTAAGTTTAGGACTCAGAGTAAAATTAAATCATGTGGCAGGTATTACAGTTGCAGCATTTGACTTTACCACTATATATTGTTGTCAGTGCATCAGATGAAGAGCCAGAACGAATTGTAGCTTGCAGTGTTATTTAACTCTGCACAAGAACAAGAAATTAACAAATATGTAACAAATACTAATATAAACTATCTTTCAAGCAGCAAATTTGTTTTTGAGACAAATATCTGCATCTCATCACAGGTGTTAAGAGATAGTAGTAACTGTCACTTTAAGTCTGCAGTTAGCTGCTGCCCATTTTCATTAACAGTACACCTGACTAAATTACCACTTCCAGTTTCATGCAATTCAAAGTTGAAAACTTTTGACACTGTTTATGCTCAAGTTTCCACAGCACATGCAATTATATAGTGATGAAATGTTATAACTGTAAAACACATCTTAAAATAATACCGACATGCACAGATACTTTCTTGGGTATTTTCTTAATACTGACATTCACACTTGCAAACATTTCCAATAACAATCTGTCCCCATGTTCTGTGGGTTTACCTTTTCTTTGTTGACCACAGTAACTTTAGCAGTGAGTAAGTGTGTGTGTGTGTGTGTGTGTGTGTGTGTGTGTGTGTGTGTGTGTGTGTGTGTGGTTTAGGGATGCTCAATAGTGAGGTTATCGGCACCATTACAAATATTAAAAGAGACGTGTTAGTAAAAGGGCTAAAAACGTTGTCACACCATGAATAAATAGTAAACCTACAAAATGACACTCACTCATTCACTCACTCCCACCTATCTCACACTGAAACACACAATCACTTCACCACACCCATTTTAAGGCACTATACCTAGGATTAAAACAGAAGAAAAACAACAGAAGAGCTGAAGTAAAGCCACAGGGAAATGCAACTGACTGACCACTTACAAAAAATGTGAGTGAGCCAGTCACACTGTTAATACTTTAAGAACATCTCCCTAAAATTTTAGTAAACAAGCTGGACATATCACAAAACCGTAAGCCTCGAATCAAACTCATTTGAATGATTTAAAATAGAGGACAGACTGGTCGCCAAATCTGCTGCTGCTCTCTGCTCTGAAAATAAAACACAGTCTAGAAAAATATGGCACACAGTATCCTGTGTGCCACAAGCATCATACTAGCAACCTCTGTGTAGGAGCACTGGCTTTCCATGCGCACTTTTGAAGAGCTGAAGCAAAGGAGGTAGTGAATGTTGGGGCACATGGCCCTACACATCTTTTTTTGCCTCACCATACGGGATGTGTTTCTTTGTTTTAAGTTCTTGTACCTCCTGTTCTTCAAGATAAATGCTGCAGTCCCTACTCCAGATAGGGTGATTCCCAGAGGAATTCACATACTTGAAAGGATATGAACAAATGACTCCTCCGTCAGCGGCCTTTATCACATTTACCACAAGTGGCTTCTGTACATCAGAAAGTGGTGTGCCCAGAGGGCTAGCATTTAAAACAGTACATTGGGGACATAGGGCCCATGCTTAAGCAAAGAAACCTGCCTTTTCATGCTCTGAGAGTTTTTAAAATTGAGAATAATAGAGTCGGATTTTACAGATCCCCAGCCACCTTTCTCATGATATTCTGTACACTATCAAAACCTTCTCGGGCCCATTCACCAACAATATCTTCTTGGGTCCACTCAACTGTCAATTCTTCTTTGCCGATGTCCACCAGATCTCTGCACCTACCAACACCTTTGCTGCAGTTTAAGGTGTTGCATAGCTCAGTTTCGATTGCATATTCCCTGAGGCATTGAGCTTCCTGGAGGTTCTTTACTTGTTGGGAACTAGAAGTTTCTATCAATGGCATCCCATTGTGCAATCAACTGACAGATTTTATAAAGTGCCAGCAATGACATTTAAATCTTTTTGAATATACAAAGGTGAAACTATTTCAAAGCTCCTCTCTTTCTTTTCAACTATTAGAAACATGTTCTGACTAGCAGCATGCATTCTGTTAATTTCTGAGTACAGAGGACTAACTGCACAAGCCCTCTTCTTAAACTGGGTGGTGGTACCTATCGGCAGCCCATCCATTCCACGGAGATGGAGGAGAACATTTACAGGGTTCCATCTTGATGACATGAGCAGGTACGGAACTAAAGGTCCACCCTGACAGAGGCCCACTTGCCTAGGTAAGCCTTATACAACTGAGAGGTGGCAGTTTCCCCAGAGGTTGCCCACTAATGACTGTTCCACCCCAACAGCCAAGCACTTCATTGGAGCACAGCACACCTTTAGACTGAGATTTTTTTCATAGAGTTTCATAACATCCTCACAATTCGAAAACAAATGCTAAGCCCCTGAGAGCATGAAACACAAAGAACAAACAAAAATGTCATAGCTTTCATCATGACAATGACAGCTTTCTCAAAGCTTGTCAAATAAATGAACATTTGACAGTGAAAAACAATGAATTAATGTAGAACAGAATAAGCTCATGTAATTTTAATTACTTGATGCAGTTGCACACCCGAGACCTTTTTATTTAATGTTACCGCCACGAGATTCTGAATTCTTACATAATGCGTAACTGCTTACATTCACCTGATTTACTCCTTAACTTCTATTTCTTCATTTACGTCCAACATAAATTGCATAGGCAGTGTTTTTTATCAATGCAACAAGATGTTGAATCCTCTCAAAACAGTATTTTTGAGGCAAAAAACATTAGAATGAGAAAAAGTCCTAAAATTGGTTTGAACACATGCAAAAGTGTGTAAAACTTAAAAGGCAAGTAGTCTAAAGAAAAAACAAAATGATTTGTACCAAAAAATGTTTTTATTTCACTATATCTGTGTAAACTTAAAAAGTAGACCTCGTAACATCGACTCTTCTCTTTTCATGCATAGTTGGATAAACATTTTAATATGAAGAAGAAAACTATACATTTATCTTAAATTTAAGCCTTGTGCCACAGAGTTCTTTAAAATATCACACATGCTACCTATCGGATTTATGCGACCCACAATGCCTTCAAAAACCATGTGAGAGATTTTCACATCTTGTGCGTGGTTTCTGAAGGCATTGTGGGTTGTGTAAAACCCATAGGAGTAGGGACAGCTGAATCTTCCTGTATATTCATGAGGAATGAGATGCACGTAAGATCCCTGTAATGTGATCTTTATTCAGATTTTCTGGAGTTTCCCTAACCATGCCACAAATAACAGAATGGTTCTTTGATACATTTACATCGACACTCTGCAAGCCACCATACAGTGCGTGGCAGAAGGTGCTCTGTAACAGCACTTGTCATTTCCTTTCCTGTTCCACTCACAAACAAAGCGAGGGAAAAACGACCATCTGTATGCTTCCGTATCAGCCATTATGTCTCATGTCTCATCTTCGTGGTCCTTACATGCAATGTGTATTGGTGACACAAGAATCTTTCTGCAGTCTGCTTCAAATGCCAGTTCTCTAAACTTTCTCAATAGTGTTTCTTGAAAAGAATATAATCTTCCCTCCAGGTATTCCCATTTGAGTTCCCAAAGCATCTCCGTAACACGTTTTGTTCGAAACTACTGGTACAAATCTAGTAGCTCGCCTCCAAACTGCTCCGATGTCTTCCTTCAATCCAAGCTTGTACGGAGTCCAGACACTCTAGCAGTACTCAAGAATATGTCGCACTTGTGTCCTACATGCAGTCTGCTTAAGTTGATAAGTTCAATCTATTACAGTTTTTATCCTTGCCCAATGATGATTTTGAACTTCCACTTCTAGTGAGATGTAAATGAGGTTTTACGCATGTTTTCATTCTTTTCACTGTCACATCTGCTTTGTAATTCCAAGTTTAAAATGGTTAACCCTAAGTGGTTTGTTGGGACTGATTAGTGTCATCAACTCCACTGACAGTGGATACTGTCATTTTTGCCTGACAAAGAGTGGGATAGTCATAAAGTACACAAAGACTGGTTGGTATGACATAGATATCAAAGTACATGGATATTCTTCCATACCTTAGAAAATTTCTTCATATTCAAGTGCAGCATTCATTCTTAAATCCAGTGCACTCGTCTGGGGGGATTTGTAATGTCACGAAGTCACTTGCAGTTCACTTAATGATGAACAGTAACTATTTTCTTCACCCCTTCCATGTGCTTTGTGAGGTCTTGATAATAATAGAAAGTATTGTTACTATTCCAAGGAACCCCGTATTGTGTGTCCTAGCCAACCAATTTAGCACAACTAGAGCATGTAGTATAAATTAAATACTAAAACCATCACAATAATGAACAGTGACAGTACTGATGGTGTAAATTATACTGAAATACCATCAGATGTAGTAAATTTACCTGTTGAAGTTTTTGCCATTTCTCCTGGGTTGCCTCCGATTTGGTCTTAAGCCGATTCATATCTTTCTCTGCATTTTTCCTCTCCTTTTCTATAACCTCTTTAGCATGTTCCACTTGATATTCGAGGTCTTTCACTTTTTTCGCTCCATCTTTCTCAATCTGCTTGCATTTTTCTACTTTCTCCTCCAGTTCCTCTGAAACAGTACATTTACTTGTATTACAAAATTATAATGGCAAATTAACAATATAAACCTGCACTAAAAGCTAAAAATGTAGAAAAATAAAAAGTTTATTATTCAGTTAAAGGCAGCTTTACCACAAAAACAACCACAATTTATTCATCAAAAAGAGTTTTGCATCAACCTCGGTTCCAAGAGTTCCAGAACCTGTACAGAAAATTGAAATAGAGATCAACATAAAATCATTTCCACCCTTTTTATTGCTCATGAAAACCACATACTGCATTTTGTACCACCATACAACGAGACCTTCAGAGGTGGTGGTCCAGAATTGCTATACCTCTAATACTCAGTAGTACGTCCTCTTGCATTGATTCGTCGTGCCATACTATCCACAAGTTTGTCAAGGCACTGTTGGTCCAGATTGTCCCACTCCTCAACAGCGATTCAGCATATATCCCTCAGAGTGGTTGATGGGTCACATCGTCCATAAACAGCCCTTTTCAATCTATCCCATGCATGTTTGATACGGTTCATGTCTGGAGAACATGCTAGCCACTCTAGTCAACCGAAGAAGTTATCCTGAAGGAAGTCATTCACAAGATGTGCACAATGGGGGTGCAAACTGTTGTCCATGAAGACGAATCCCTCACCAGTATGCTGCCAATATGGGTGCACTATAGGTCGGAGGATGGCAGTCACGTATCGTACAGCTGCTACGGTGCCTCCCATGACCACCAGCGGTGTACGTCGGCCACACATAATGCCACCCCAAAACAGCAGCGAACCTCCACCTTTGCTGCACTCACTGGACAGTGTGTCTAAGGCTTTCAGCCTGACCAGGTTGCCTCCAAACACGTCTCCAACAATTGTCTGGTTGAAGACATATGCGACACTCTTCGGTGAAGAGAATGTGATGCCAACCCTGAGCAGTCCATTCGGCATGCCACTGGGCTCATCTGTACCGTGGTTGCAAAGATGGACCTCGCCACGGACGTCGGGAGTGAAGTTGCGCATCATGCAGCCTATTGCGCACAGTGAGTCTTAACATGACGTCGTGTGGCTGCATGGTAAGCATTATTCAACATCATGGCGTTGTTGTCAGGGTTCCTCCGAGCCATAATCCGTAGGTAGCAGTCATCCACTGCATCCCTTAGGCGGCTTGAGCGAGGCACATCATCAACAATTCCTGTTTTTCTGTATATCCTAACATCGCTTTGGTTCACTCCGAGACACCTGGACACTTCCCTTGTTAAGAGTCCCTCCTGGCACAAAGTAACAATGCGGACACAATCAAACCGTAGTATTGACCGTCTAGGCATGGTTAAACTACAGACAACACAGGCCGTGTACCTCCTTCATGGTGGAATGACTGGAACTGATCGGCTATCTGACCTGTTTAGATCTTTGGGCAGGTTTCGTGACGTCTCTGAACAGTCAAAGGGACTGTGTGTGTGATACAATATCTACAGTCAACACCTGTCTTCAGGAGTTCTGGGAACCGGGGTGATGCAAAACGTTTATTGATATGTGTATTTTAAAATCAGAGGTACTGACATCTCTCAATGCTACCTACATGTCTCGTATACTTGTTTATATGATTTCAAGCCTGAATTATAAAGCAAAATTAATCCTTTAAGCTGACCACCAGAAAAATTATTCGTAGTACTTCTGATTCTTTGTCTATTATTTATGTACTGAAAATTTAATTTTTCCTTATTTATATCATAGATAAATAAATTATCACAGTGTTCTTGGTACCGGAGATTTGGACTTCAGATCGAATCGAAACAGTCATAATGAAGTTTGTGCTTAAGTAAAAGACGATGTACAAAATTATGATGGAAATAAGTTTTTGTCTTAAGAACTTAAGCAGTTTTTCTGCCTCACAGTAAGAAAAGCTGAGGAATCTATGCTGTAGTAATCAAGGTTATGCTCCCACATAAAAGGTAGGTATATTTTGGTTCTTTCTTTATCCTCTGATCAATTAAAGGGTTTAATAACAATAATAATCCCCCTACCCAGTATAGTGTCATCATTGTTGATAATAAAAGCAAATATTATGCAACATTTTATTACAACTATGTAATAAATTGAGTTTTTTTTTTATTTTCTGTGTATCAATGACACAATTTCCTGGGCATAATTTTTGAAACATTAGGGTGATGGTGTATGGAATTTTTAATGTGTATGAGGCATCCGTCATTAATTACAGTGGGGCAGCATAGATGGAACAACGGAATGGAGGGTGGCAAGAGTGGTACAGAATTAAGAATGAGAAACTTCCAGCTCTCCAATGGTACCATAAAAACCTCTTTCCATATTGATTCCATCAACTAACAACAGTACCTCAATTTTTACAGCCGCAATACTTTCCAGCACAAAAAAAATCCCTATCCTTGAGTCTGGCCACCAACATACAGTGACAAGCAATCCATTGCCCTGTGTGCAGAAGTTACCACTAATGTCTGTACCAAAAGGTACTATCTTCCAAACTTAGTTCACAAATGGATCTTCAGTGTTATACCCACTATGCCTCATATCTTCCAACCACACCCATGAACTGATAGCAAAGGATCACCCTCCTGATTATCCAGTTCCATCCCAAATTGGAACAACTTACCACATTATTCACCAGAGCTTTGATTACAGATCATTACGTATATAAATAACCAAAAATCTTCCCTACCTCTCTCTGAGTGGTATTATGCTGCTCACCCTATCTATGAAATATCCTGGTCCACAACTACTCCCAACCCCTTTTGACACGAGTCATATCCTTGTGAAAGACCCTGGTGCAAGCCCTATCACATGCACCTACAACACATCCTACTCCATTTTTTTCACATATATATATACCAGCTCTGTTGTGACTTTTTCCACCTTGTATAAAATCATGACCACCAACGAACTATCCATCTGAATGAATGGCCACCACCAGACTGTAGGCAAGAGCAGAGTTGACCACACAGTGGCAAAACACACTGCTGAGCATCAAATGTTTGACTTCACCAGCTGTTCACAATCCATGTCATAAGGATCTCTCTCTGCAACCCAAAGATGTATTGTCATCAAAATGTCCATCACATAATCCTCCATCCCTCAGTCCCCACTAACCCATCCCCATTTTCACTTATTCTGCCATCAGTTTCCTCTGTGCAGTCTCTCTCTTTCCTGCATTCTATCTCATCATCTTAACACACTCCTCCACTTAAAAATGCCACAACTGTACTCTTTCCCTGCTGCAGGTCCATGATGGTTTTAACTCTAGTGATGTACAGGGACAGTGTTGAAACTGTGATGTGATTAATATTACAGTTGTCATCTACTTATGCTAAAGCACAAGTGGAATCTGCATGCTAATGATGTCTGACAAGCTCAAAACAACCAGGTGTTTCATGAATAATGGCTTCAGCCAAATGGGCACTCAACTCTTCTGGGGTGTCTGCCACTGTCTTGTACACCGAACACATCTTCTCCCATAAAACAAAGTACACAGTGGTGTGGCAGGGAGCATGTTGGCCGTGGTAGTGTTCCAGTCCTACCAATGCAACAATTGAGGGAAAACACTGTCTGAATGTTCCTTCACATCATTGGTAAAATGTGATAAGACCATGTCATGCTGGAACCGTAATCATCATAAACAAGACAAACACTTTTAAGACAGGGATGGTGTTGGTATAATTAGCACTAGGGAAAGTCATCAGCTGATAGGTCAATACATCCTAATCCTTGAATGAGGGACTTTCTTCAACACTTACAGCAGTACTTCGTGGAAAAATACTTAGTTATTTCCTTCATCGCATGTTTTTTGCAGAAGATACTGCCCAATTAGATAGCCATGAACAATACCAGCCCAAATATTTAAGGTAAATCTCTGTTGATGACCGTACACACAAGTTGGCTTAGGGTTTTCCAATGTCCAGATATGGTTGTTATAGCTGCTGAATATTATTTCCACTGTGAAGGCTGCCTCATCAGTAAGCAAGATACACATCTGGAAGTCAGGCTTGGTATTGTGATACCATTGGAGAATTCCACACATTACGTGAAGTCATCAACTGATACACCCTCATATTTGAATTAATGCATGCGTGTCTTGTGCAGGATGTTACAACTTTGGAGCTGTAGGTATTTAGTTACTTGGCTATGAAGCGTTTGCTGGCACTGGGGTGGTTCTCAATTCGCTATAACACAGCTTCCTCAAACCGAACAGTTCACACATCTTTCTGGTCTCACGGATCCTGTTTAACGAAGACAGCCATCATGTGTTTGGAAAGTGAAATGATTTGGTGTCTCCTTCTTAAAAGACTTTCTGCATACAGGCACTTTGCTTCTTGACTGTTGTCTCTCCATAAATGAAATGCATGTCATCGGCTAAGCCAGAGTGTAATCAGTCATGAAGAACCTGTAAATATTAGTAGTAACTTTCATGTAAATGCAACATAACCTAAACAAGAACTACATAATTGTTTACGAATGGATGTGAACACTGCTAGACGTTTAAGACCATTCCTAACAGTAAGATGTAATTATGTTGCAAATGAGATTCCAATATCAATGTGTTGCATAGGAAGCGGTCAAACTACAGTAAACAATGGCCCACAAGAAGTCTAGAGCCAAGCCTTTCAAGGACCCCATTTGGGTAGCAGTGTACCTGTTGACATTTGTTCATGTAACAAAAGAGTTTCCTTTACCTTCTCTAACAATTCTGTCAATATTTATACATTGTTTTTTTACACGCTGTATATTGTGGGCACTTAGCTGCTTTTTCTTTCTCTCTTTCTTTTTTTTTTTTTTTTTTTGGATTGGGGGGGGGGGTGTAAATATTTCAATTCCATTCATCTCAGCATTGTATCAGCTTTAACATTTTGCTGTCACCACTTTTTCTGCCTGTAATGCCACTGCTTTCTCCTCCTCACTGTCAATAAATTTGATTTTGTCAACAACAAGCTTCTACTGTCTGGCAACAGGGCACAAATATTAAATACTGTATGTGATATTTCTTATAAGCTGCTGTGTTTTGGAATGCTATGGCAGAGAGAACAAAAGAAAAACTTATCTTGGCTTAGTATCTTGCCTTCGGTTGTATGTTCACAGAAATTGGAAACAACAAACTGCTAACACAGTTTCAATTATGTATTTACTCCACACCAATGAAGAAATCCAAGATTGTTGTAGATAAAAACTTACTTATGTCAGCTTTGATTTGTTCAATTTCTTGCATCAGGCGGTGATGGGCAGTATGTTCCAACTGGTTCTGCAGAAGTGAGAGTTTGTGTGTTTTCACTTCCAATTGTTGTTTATAAGAATCATAGCTGAAAGAAAAACAAAAAAATAACTAGTGAAAATAAAATGAAATAAATGCATATTTGAAAGTTACAGTTTTAAGAATGTAGACAAACAGAGGGAAATCCTGGATGGAGTAACAACAACATGAAACAGGATAGTGTGTCCTTATTCAGATGTAGAAAACACACACACACACACACACACACACACACCTCCAGAAGCTGCCAACTGGCATTCGGGCTGTAGTGTCCTGGTGTGATAGTGGCCAAGGAATTTGAATGTGTATAAACTTTGCAGACCATTTGTTCTATTGCAAGAGAAGACTCTATAAACAACCAAATCCTGAACACCAAGATGGCAAAACCTATGCTAAATTTTTCATTTGGAGCAGGGACGGCCAAGAACGCGGCACGTGTGCATGCATGCGTGCCGAGCTTTTACACGCGTCAGATCGCTCCCTTCTGACATCACACGTCCGCTACCACACCAGCTGACTGCGCGCGCATACGTGGAACTACGAGCACGCCGCACGCGACAGTGCATTCACGTAAGGAACACCGCCCTGCTAGCATGTGGCTTAGTTTCATATTACGACTTTTGATAATATTAAGCTCTGTACAACACATAATGTTGAGCAATACTGAATCTTTGTTGGCTGTTCATACACCTACAGAAAAATAACAATAACGCTGGGTTTGAAACTGCATTACACCAATAATATCGTGCTTCTTACATCGTCACGCGTAAAATTCTTACAACATTTAAGCTGAGATATAGAAACAGACTTGAAAGTAGTCTACAGCATGCAGTATGATATGGAATAAGTGATTCCAACTACATGTGAAACATCAAATTTTATATTCTGGAACAACTGAACAAAATTTGCAATAACTACAATTCTCAACAAAACATATGACAAATACAACAAAATTATCACCATTAATTTAATTATTTTTGGTTCATTGTAGACATAATAAAGTACATATCCGGCACAAACTGACGGTACACGGACAAACGCAGACAGTTTCTCATATTTTCGTCACTCAGATTGCCTGACTTATTTAGTTTCATAATCAAAATAAACCTTTCACACACGTATGTCGATCCAAACACTGATATAACTTTTGCAGCCTCATTGTGGAGACGGAGACACTCTTCCCGAGGAAAACCATAGTAAAATTCCTGGACAGTTTTTACGTAAAAAAATTTGTCCTTTAAACGGGCATTACACTGCAGATCGATCAATTCCATTTGCAAATGCAGTGGAGTACTTTCAACTGAAATGGCAAAGGGCCTAGAAAATATTTCAAAAACAGATGTCAGACTGGTAGTGTCCTGAAAACATTTAGAAAATTGTGCCTGTAGTTCCTCCAACACAGAAACGAATTCGTCAGAAGTTGCATTCTCTCTGACTTTAGAGAGCGTAGGGCAATGGGCGGTATTCATTTTTATGAGTTGTTCCTTCCACAATGCGAGTTTCTTATTAAATGCATCCACTTTTTTCATCAGATCAGAAATAAGCTGCTACTCACCTTGCAAAGTCTTACTGAGAGCGTTCAAGTGTGCAGTCAGATCATCTAGAAAGGCGAGGTCTGCAATCCATTTTGGATCTTCTAATTTTGGCTCTGCCTTTCCTTTTTCCTTCAGGAACTCAACAATAGCGAGTCTTAAATTGAAAAATCTTTCGAGGCACAATCCTCGACTTAACCAACATATTTCCCAGTGGTAAATAACATCTCCGTACTCTTCGTTCAGTTCCATGAGAAACTGTTGAAACTGACGGTGTACTAAGCCATGCGACTTCAAAAAATGTACTATGGTGACTACCAACTTCATCACGTGCTCCAAATTTGCATACTTAGCACAAAGAGCTTCTTGGTGTACAAAACAATGAATTCCGTACAAATCTTCTGTCGATTGTCATAGTTTTTTACCAACAATGCTAGCTCCATCCATGGTGACTGAAACTAACATTTTCCAATTCAGGCCAACGGCTTCAACTACCTCTTCAACTTCTTTTGGCAAGTCGGTACCCCTCGTTGTGTGTTTCATTGGTACTAAATCTAACAGTTCTTCCGTCACATGCAAATTTGTGTCGACTCCACCAACATAAATCGCTAGTTGTGCTGTGTCCGAAATGTCTGTCGACTTGTCCAAAGCAATAGAGAATGCAATAAACTTGTAGGCACTATCAATTAACTGCCTATAGACATCCGCTGCCATACCAGCTATGCAGCGAGCAATTGTCTGTCTGGAAAGACTAATTTCACTAAACTACTTTACTTCCAGTGGCGTCAAAGAGTTCCGCTGTCTCAACAATACATTCCTTAATGAAATCACCATCACTGAAAGGCTTATTCGCTCTTGCAATTTTGAGCGCTTTTTGTAGCTTGCTCTTAAAGACAGGTCGCTACATCGGTTGCAGGCTAAAAAAAGGAAACAAAAATTGAGTGAACTCTAAATTCGAATTCTAATGACAAATATGTAGAAATACAAATATCAGAAACACAAAGATTTGTAAGTGGTATTCACGTTCGGCCCGTCTCACTGCATAACACTACGTCTTTTTAATTCCGCCAACTTGTTTGATCTATCAACCCAACTAAATCATTAAGACCTTTGTGTGTGGTGTTATAATGCCGTTCTATTGCAAATTTAGCATTGGAGGGCAGCGTGGAGGGTAAAAATGATAGAGGGAGACCAAGAGATCAATACACTAAGCAGATTCAGAAGGATGTAGGTTGCAGTAGGTACTGGGAGATGAAGAAGCTTGCACAGGATAGAGTAGCATGGAGAGCTGCATCAAACCAGTCTCAGTACTGAAGACCACAACAACAACAACAACAACCACAACAACAACAACATTGCAAATTTGCGGGGCTCGGCGAGTATGCGACTGCATAATAGACATTGAGAATTTTCATCCTTCTCTTCGAAAAAATATTGCAATTCCCATTCAGCTCTGAAGGCTCGTGACGTGTCACTACCCCCTGCCTCTTTGTGAGCGTGTGTTCCATTGCAACAACCACTGTACAGTACTTATAAACTTCCTACGAATCACTAACAAATAGCGAGGAATAAACATGGCTGCCACTACGAATCAACTAATGCACCCTATGCCGGATGAAAAGATGTCGCATCGCACAGCTAGTGCCGCGCCGTGAAAGACCCAGGAAAACTGAGCAGTGGCGAGGCGGACAAAGCCCTGGACAGCACGCGTGCAGCACATCTGTACACGCGTGCAGTTTGGCACGCCATTGCCATCCCTGATTTGGAGTATGCTGCTTAGTTGAAATGATGGTTGAACAATGGGTAAAAAAGATAAACAGCACCTAGAAGTGAAATTCATGTGGTTACGGAAGAGAGTCAACAAAAGGAGCTGTGGTCAGAGGTAAACAAATCAGAAGATCCTACAATAAATACATAAAGGAAGATGAATAGCCGTCAGGTAGCAGGGAGAAAGACAACACTTCTGGGCCACATATTAAGACATAACAGATTTTTGAATGCTCAGTTATGAAAAATGAGACCAACATGGGCCCCAAAAACAATTCTTTGAAGATCTCAGACATGCACTGAGTTACTAAAAGCCTGAAGAAGTGCTGAAGACAGAAACGTAACAATCGGAAGGAGACTATGAAGATACTGAAGCACCAACCACACACTTCTTACATCCTGTCAGCAGAGTAAAAAGATGAACAAATCTTCTGAAGATATTAGTGCATCAATCTAAATGGAATATGTTCTTTCAGGGAACATCGTAGCCGCTCCACAAAAGAACCACACATATGCAACAAATCCGCACACATTTTTCCTGAATCTAAGGATGAAAAAGTGGGACATGCAGATTAATTGCAATAAGGCTAGTACCACACCACCTCGAACAACAGATCCCATTACACTATAGTATTGTTACAGCCTAAGTATGCGACATGTCAGTAGCCCATTAGATGTGATGTGTTAAGCACTTGTTAATTATGGATACATACAAGTTCTTCTTACAGCTCATACATGGCTAAGGAAAAACTTAAAATTATTGAAGAAGCAGAAAAAATTGGAAACTGTGTGGTGGAGGAAATATGATGTGAGTGAGGGTTGTATTTGTGACAGGTGAAGAAACAAAATACGGCTTTAAGAAACGAACGGCAATTGCCGGGCATTTTGTGGCCACAATGCAAAGCACCTGGACCTAGGAAAAAGGCTCTGTTATTATACAGACCAAACCACAGGCTTTAGCCAAAGAACTAGGTGTCGCTGATTTTGAAGCTAGCCAGGACTGATTATCAAGATTTTTTCAGTCAACATGGATTAGGCCACTTGAGGAAAACTACCATCTTTGAACTGCTTCCAGGGGATTATGAGCAAAATTAGTGAATTTTCATTGCTACATCATAAATTTGCACCACGAACATTACTGTATATCATCACAAATTGGTAACACGCATCAAAAGGGGAATCAAGCATCATGATACAAACTGGTGGCAGTGAGAAGCAAAGGAGTACAGCTATGTGTGTAACTGGTGATGGAGAAAAGGTAACACCTTATGTGATATTTAAAAGGAAAAATAACCTGGAAAAAAAAAAAAATCAGTGAAAGGCATATTGGTGAGACCTATGGACAATAACCTCGTTGTTGACTGGGTGTCACGTGTTTGGAAATGTCACTCTAAAGGATTACCGAATTTATGTAACACATCAGTCCTGGACAGCTTCTACGGATATACAACTGGAGAACTGCAAGACAAGTTACAAAAAGGGAAAAATTACTTTGTCATCCATGTAGGTCTAATATGTATCATGCAACCACTATATATGTGTGTAAATTTCCCATTCAAAGTTGCACTTTAAAAAGGGAAACATGCAATGGATGGTGTATACACAAACGCAAGTTAACGCCAGTATTTCATTTTTTCCACCCTCCCTTAAAATCAGGGGGTGCAGATTATTCATATGTACACAGTAATCTGAGAAGATTTATTTCATTGACATGTTGTGAAAACCATGACATCCAAAGAGTAAAATTATTAATACAGAGATCAGTCTGCCATAGCAGCACAAAATTTTATACTTTCCCAGCAGAGTAAGAGACCATATACATTGCACAAATATCCTATTTGGAAGAAAGACAGCAGACGTCATCTAGAAGTAATATCATGATTGTCACACCTGTGTTATTAGTGTCACTGATTATGGTTCATTATCTTTCATTTCCAACCTCAACTCTGTCCTGGAATCGCTGATGCTAATGCATAATCATGAAAGAAAACTTCTTACCATCTTGCAACTTCACTGACCCTTTTAATTTTCTCTTCCATCTCTCTTAGTTTTTGCTTTTTATCTTCAAAGTCATCAACCATGGCAAAAATCTCTTCCAACTGTGACAACACTGGTGTTGAAGTGCTAGGTGCACCTATCATAAGGAGAAAAAGAACAGTAATTAATTCTAGAGCTAAAAAAGCTGGTTTCCAATTTGTACATTGGATGACTCTCTGGGTAAATTGCAACAGCAATTCAAGTACTTGCAGAAACACTTAGGATTACAGCGAATTTTTAAAGCATACAGAAAAATGTCACTACCATCTGTAGATTATTTTTTAACAGACAAATGATGTTAAAATCTCATACCTCCTTGCAAGACACCTGCAGGATCAAAAATGTCTCCCTCCAAAGTCACACATTTCTTCTTGATGTTCTCATTAAACGTAACCTCACGTGCCATGTCCATATTGTTTGTAATCATTGTTTCACCAAAGACATACTGGAGGACAACACGATATTTGTCATCAAATTCCACAAGGTGTATTGCTGGTACTATATTTTCTTTACCAACCTAAAAATTAAAATAAAAAGTTAATGCATTGACAGCCCCTGAAATAAAACAGAGTGTGCTTATATTTTTAGTAACACCACAAATACTTACCAGCTTCTCTGCAGCTTTAACATACTTAGGTTCAAGAGCTCTACCAATTATTCTGTTTAATGGAACAAATGTTGTACGACGTGGTAAATCACCATTTTCTAGGAGCTTTCTGCCAGTTACTTCATTATCAATTACAATGTTGTACAGCTGAAACAAATTTACACACATTTTACAAAATGTTGCCAATTGCAATATGCCAAACAATTAATAATAAAACAAATATATAATAAAATTCTCAGTAGTACATCAACTTGTTTAGTTTTAGTGATGGACCTTCACTACTCATGCTTGAAAGAAAATTATTACATATCTTTTACTGCCTCTGAATGCCATATGAAACCTTCACAAATTCGCTTGAAACAAGGAAAAAAAAAAAGAAACAAAAAAAATCTACTTTTTGACTTTCTGCCAATTCCTTGACCATTGTAAAACTTTTTATTTTAAGCCACGTATCATTTTCGCAGCTCTTACAAATTGCGCATGTAGTTCCCACACAACAAAGAAGTGAGCTAGCTGGCCTAATCAATCAGATTAAAGATGTTCACATCCCAGCGAATAATAGATTCTCTCTCTTGGTGTCACTAAAATGTATACAGATATCACCAAAGCTGAAGCTATACCCATTATCAAAAAAGTTACACAAGTTTAATAAAATGAGACAAACAGAAATTGATGAACTGAGTGATCTTCACATGTTAGTCCTGTTTCTGAGCTACTTTAACTTCACTGAACACATATATGAACAAAAAGGAGGCCTACCTATGGCGAACTGCCTATCAGAAAACCTAGCACTCAAGAGGAGGGTGCGCTCACATATTCAGTGTATTCTGAAAAGCCACTACTTATGAGTGCATAATGCAAAACAGTTCTCGTCCATGGCGTCATAAAAAAGCTTATTTTCATTCACCACTTGACAGGGTAATGAAATATCCTTTACATGAGGTGAATACCACTGAATTGCATACACTGAAAAAGGCAGCATCTAACAATCACTTTGATGCAACACTAATTATGAGATTATACACCAAGAAACAGAAGTAACAAACTAGGAATAGAGATCAGGTCACATTCAAAAGAAGTGAACAAAAGAAAAAAGATAGGTCTTTAGTTTTACCATACTGGGGTCATTTCCTGGCAAGGCATTTGGTTTGGAAAACGAGGCTGTAAATTGGCTTCAGGACAGTGAGCAATGTAAGGATCACGTATTGTACGTGCTGTGGATAACAGTTAGGCATATAAAGCATCCAAGGTATATAAAATGATACATAGTGACTGTGGCAAGTTTTATGTTGGGCAAACTGGGGAAACTTCAAAATGTGATTTAGACAACATGTTAATGAATCTAGTTACTCAGAATTTACTATTCATTTAAGAGAGTGTAAGTGTGCTGTTAATGGCAACACTAGAAACATAACCATTCTTCACAAGGCAGGAGAAGGTCGATTATTGAATTTCCTGGAAGAAATGGAGATGGACACTCACATGACAAAACAGCCTGACAATGTACTTAATGACAGAGTTCTGTAATAAGACACACATAAAAATTTTTAACAGTTTTTTTTTTTTGAATGAATAGGTTTGGATTAGAGTTTTCTCTGTTTTCCTGCATGTGAAATTTACTAAATTTGGCAAGCTATGTTGGGTTACCCACAGATCCAGATCCGAGGTGGCAACCTTGTCGTGTGGTAAGAGATTTTGTTGCATTATGTCCCTCTACCTTACTGTACTGTTTGTGACAGTTAACATCAATTTTATCTCTTTACATATATTCCACCCTTATTGTTAATTGTCCAAGTGCAGTATTTAATACATACACAGGTAGTGAGTACATGCCAGATGTATCTACATCTGATCTCAGAACAACATCAGTTTTGAAACCATACAGAATCTGTAATTGCCACACACAACATTTGATTTGGATGTACACAATATGTATGCAACTTTATGTTTCTACTGTTAAGTATACAAAATATTATGTTGTAGATGTCGATACATATACTTTTGTTTGTTTGTCCTCTGTATCGGATGCCTCTGACGACGTGATATAGAACCAAGTACCAGTCTGCGAATTAAATTTTTTAAAAGCAGCTAATGATGTACGACGAGAGGTCTTAACAAAATTAATAATAAATTAGATGCAAATGCACGTGAATTGAACAATACTTTAAATGCAAACTTATGTGAACTGAAGAATAAACTAGGCACACACTTTCACGAACTGATCACTTAACCATACACACACTTTCACGACCTGAACAATAAACTAGAAACACACTTCCACAATCTGAACAATAAACTAGACACAAAGATCTGTACATTGAGCTACAAAATAGACAAAAACACATCCGAGTTGAAGACAATGAAGCAGGAAATAAAGAAATACATGCGAGAGTTAATCACAAATTTGAAAATGAGGTGATAGGATTGACGAATAGGTACTGAACATTCTGACTACAATCAGTACGGTAAACCATGATGAAGGGAAAGAATCTGAGATGGCTGAAGTTCAGTCTCAATCTTACAGCAACAAGAAGTTCACAGAGTTGAGTACAATGATTCTTGATGCCACTGTTGACAGACAAAAGTTATTTGATGAAATTAATTTAGACGGCAAGTTGATTTCTGTTGTACTGTAACATTCTTCTGACCTAGAAATTAAATTTAATGAGATGTATCGTTTGTTCAAGGCCCAACAAAATTGTAATGCTGTGACTGATAGAAGCTTGATATGAGAGGATAATGATTCTTTAATGCAAGGAAGCTGTAATGGTTACTCCAGTGTAATGATCAACAATTTCACTACCAATGAACAATTTAAAGTCTCATTCTCATGTATTCCTAAAGACTAGCATTTGTGCATAACAATTGTCTATCAGATACTACGTATGAGGAAAGTACGGCATGGAAAAATTTGACATCTGAGGAGTGTGAAACAACATTCCCTGATTGCCAAGCTTTGGGAGAGCAAATTGCATAATTTACTATGTCTTGATTAATATGCCATGAATTGATAACTGGACTCTACAACAGTTTTGAGGAAGAAATTCAGGAGGAACACTTGACAAAGACAGCAACAGAAGGAAAAAAAAGGAAGGAGACTGTACACTCATTTTGGAAGGAAGAAAAAAAATGTCTGGAAAGAGAAGACCTTCACTTTCAGGTGGTAACAACTTATGATGAATTGCTAAACTACTTTTCATGTAGAAATTCATTGTGTGTACCATAACAATCGAGTTATAATAAATGGTTGAGAACCCTTCCAGTGACAGTTTGGAAAACTATGTCTTTCTGCTGTGCTTGTGTGACCTCCTCTATGCAAGAGAAGCAAAATCATGACTTTGGTAATGTTTTGGGACCTACATTTTATCTCTGATAACATTGGTTTGTTTCACACAACTTTGTGTGTGCAAGTGTCTACATGTTTAACAGTGTGAGCAGCACAAATGTGTTTTCTATTTGATACTGTTGTCTGTTTTTTCTGTTTATGCACAAGGTGTCATCATTATATTATCAAACACAAGCTACTTGTTTGTGGGAATAATGGAATATCAGCACACGTGACAACTTTGAGCTGGTGTGTGCCTCACTGCACGGCACTGTGAAGCTACCACCCCAAGATGTCACACAATATCAGTTGGTAACCACCAATGTGCATGAAACACACTGTACCACCCGCGATTCAATGTGATGTGGAGTTACCACACACACGGGTCTGGAGTCTGTATGTTTGTAAATACATGCACGTAAGTTACACACCACCACAGAACGTCAGTTACATGTGACGAATGACGTGCCAGTTAAGTTTTTAATAAAGCAGAGCACCTGCAAGTGAATTGCATATTTAAAATCAAATAGTATGAGGTAAAGTATGTTCACACATGGTTACTATGAAATTTTGAGATATGTATGCACAAGCACTTATTTTACTTGTGTAAAATGTGTGCACCAACTTCTCTGCCCACTTCTATATTCTTTCTTCATTTCGGATCTTACATTTAATATTTATATGACTAAGTTTGAAGCATAATGCATCTTATCTTTACATTTTATCAGAGAGAAAGTGTGTGTGTGTGTGTGTGTGTGTGTGTGTGTGTGTGTGTGTGTGTGTGAGAGAGAGAGAGAGAGAGAGAGAGAGAGAGAGAGAGAGAATAATCATGATGTTAACACTGATTATGATATAGTTTAGTTCTTTAAATACATTCAATATTTAAGATTTCACCTTTTGAATGATAGCAGTAAGTTTTGTTAATCAAGCAACTTACTGCAATGCTTGCGTCATGCATCCAGTGATTGACAATATTAATATCATTTTTCAAGCTGTAAAATGTGTGATCTTAAGGGTATAAGAAAGAGAATTTAATCATACACTAAAAACTAATTTTGTTTTCTTGTGTAACCCTGCTTACAATATCTTCTGTATTATGATTAATGTATTTGCATTAAAACTGCATTATTATAAGGCCAAAGATGAATTCTTACCTATTAATAAAGTATTTTTCAGCTGCAGACAGTCATATAAACGAAGCTTGAAGTACCAGCAATTAATAATTATGTAGTTCTCACTGAGAAATCCACGCAGTTATCTTCACTTCCAGACACAGATGACTTGCACTCATGAGGGTTTATTGTAGTAGGATCAAGAATCATTCCCCTGCCAATTTCTCTGTGGTACTCTTCATCCCACAGTTTTTTTGCATGTCTTATACAAACTGCTCAGGCAGATGTTAAGATGCTGTGCACTACCTTATTTGTAAGCCTTTCAACATCTGTACTTTTGATTGTATTGAACTTCTCAACACTTCACGCACGTTCACACCGGTTTCACATCTTTATAATGACAGTGGTACATTGGCAGTCTAACAAAGTGACCATGCTGCTTTGCAATTTCAGCTTTCATTAACTTAGTGCATAGGGTTTTGGGCATTAACAAGAAACAGCAACTCTGCTTTGATCTGCGATGAAATACAAGGTATTTCATTAAGAGGTCAACTGCATAATGAAGTTTGTTGCCTTTTTGTCATCGTAATTTCAACGTAGTTCCCTTGTACAGTACTGTACATGACAATAACGAAAAATCATGGAGATACAGCAACAATAGTTCCCAAAACTACCATTGAAAGACACTTTACTTCTTGTCAAAATGTGTATCTTTAGAATTGTTAGCCGTTGAAATCTTAAAAACCAGCTTACTCTTCTGATCAGACAAAGCACTGTAAGCTGATCACCTTAGCCAAATGGAGTTTTTAGTCCAGCATACCCACTGCTCATTTCCCACAACATTCTCCTTGCACAGTTTTGACTATCTTCAGTTTCTACTAAGTAATAAATTTGAAATGTGCCAGCTTCTTTCTTTCCTTGCATTCTCTTAAATAACTGTCCTCATGGCTACGATACATTCTGTAAGTCATTTTTGTATTTGTCTATTTTCTTGAAACACATGTCACTTGGTATCCTAAACAGGGTCAATTTGATTGTCAAGACTTTCAGCTACATTCACATGTAAAACTATTTTTTCTGCTGCAGGACATTCACATTTAGCATACATAATGAATACTTTGAGCGCCAAAGCATGTTTTGCAAAATCAACTGCATCATCCATTTCTTTTTTGTGGTTGTGCTGCTCACAAGGTGACTTGGGAACAGTCGAGCCACAGACTTGAATGAACACATTAAATTTGCTGGATATTCGGTATACAGTCTTCAAACAACCAGCTTTTGCGTCTACTACTGTTGTTGGCATCAGCACGATTTCTGCCTTGTGCCATATTGGATTTGGTGGAATACTTACTTTTAAAATAACGATACACAAGGAACACTCTTCTTGTTGCTAGTTTGTGCAGGATTTTATGTGACTGCTTCCTATCATTCACAATGAACACTACAAGAGCAAAAATAAATCACCACACTTAACACTAGGACTGAAATGAACAATAAGCAGAATACACCACAATTTGCACAGAACGAAGACAAGCAAGTTACTGACAAGCAACAGGCTGTGAATGTTGTGACACTTAGGCTTGCTACTGTGCTTCCAATCTTGACCCACCATTGTTTGTGCCCTGAACTCTAGTACATCAACAAGTACATGATTCATAATTATCCAATACGGAGAAGCAATAGAACCTTAAGCAATATGCTCAAAACATAATGGCAACTGTAAATTACTGCAATGCACTGTTTGAAACCTGAGACTGGTTTCTTGTAGTGAAGTAACATAATATCCTGAGTTAGGGTGAACTATAAACTAAGTCTATTTTGTTAAACTGTAGATGACCTAAGTAGGCTTCCAAGAAACACACAGAATAGTGTCTGACATTACACTGTTAATGAAAAAACTGTATCAGGTTACAACCTAGCAGTTATACATAAATGAACTATAAATGAGAAATGAGTGACAACCCAATTTTGCAGTGAAAAACTGAAAGTTCAAAATATAACTTTAAAAAATCAAATTAATAACACAAGGACAAATCTGTACACCACTTTCAACTAATGAAACTGAAGGGCAAAGGAGACAGTTCCATTCCAACTCTCTCTCTCTCTCTCTCTCTCTCTCTCCCTCCCTCTCTTCAACTCCCTCTCCTCTCCAAATCAATCATTTTAGATGTTTCCAAATAGCAGAAATTTATCATTGACAGTCACCATCTAACAACAATGAGGGTCCTACTTCAATGTCAAAAAAAGGTACATCATCAGTTTCACGTGCTTGGTTTCACTTACCCGTCCACCTGCTGCAGCCTCAAGAGCCATAGCCTTACTCATGTCCTTTATTTTCACTAGCCTTGCAACCATTCCTATAATGGACTTTTTGTTGAAGTTTGGCTCAGGATCGGAATATTCAAAAAACAAATATGGGTACCTGTCGAAAAGAAGGAACAAAAACACATTAACTACAATTTTGGAGCAATGAGAAAAAAAAAAAAAAAAAAAAAAAAAAAAGAGGTGGTGAGCGGAGAAGAGTACAACTAATACACACAGAAGGCCTTCCAGAATGTGTATTGCACTCTGCATTGCTTACTGAAATGAATGTCTGACATATCAACAACTTGCTATGTGAGACCAACTTGGACTCGTAGGACTTAATGTCATCCAGGCCTGCAAGTCTAGTGGATTCACAAGCACTTTAAATAAGTTAGACATTATGGTGTCACAGAGGCACTGCATTTACCACTTACAAGAACACAGTTCAGTCACAGTAATGTGATCACCACCTATGTTTGACATCAACATGTAATAAACACTCAAATGGCAGGTGGCAGCACTAGATGTGGAGGGTATATGTAGTATGTCAGGAAGACGCAGAAAACAGTGCAGTTGTCATCATAATGTAGAAAGAGATCGATTTATCTGACGTCGCAAAGGGCATGATCATTGGCTTTCGGTGCAAAAGTGAAAGCATTTCCAAAAAGGGCAAGTTTGTAAACTGTTTGCTTGCTGCAGTCAGGGTGTATACGTGGACAAGGAAAAAAAAAGTTCCCGGATTTTCCGGTTAAAAATACACTTTCTCCTGGGTGAAAATATACTTTTTTCATGTTAAGTGACAGTATACTCTTATTTGGCACTGTAAAACTCATCAATCCTTTGAATGTTAATGGTTTTACATACCAGAGTAGAATTTCCCAGCACTTTAGAAAACGTAAACTCAGGGGGGAAAAACACATTTTGAAAGACCTTTGATGTGCAGTAACATATATGCTGCATATTTTCGTATTATGAAGGTATAAATTCGAATTCCAACAAACACTGCATGTCACTTTCCGAAGCACTGAAATCGAGATTGCGATGCGCTTTTGTAAGCCAGTCATAGCTCATGTCACGTGATGTAGTCAGCCAATAGCAAGATCACTCTTAAGTAGCGCGAACACACAAGTAAGAACAGTTAATGGTTTAAATTAATATACATAGCATACACCTGTAATATTGGTCTCTAAGATTAATGAGCTGGAAGAGAAGCTAAGCCTCCACATATAATGCTGATATTTTTTGCACTTGTTACACTTTAAGTTACATCACACAAATGTGCCAGTAATATTTTTAATAACGACATAAATGTCTGATCTTCTGGGATAGAAATTCTTCTAAATGGTCGTCCTCAAAGACTTGATTTTTAAATTAGAGTCAAATGCTTTGTGATTTAAGAAATTTATCGTAGATTCTCGCACATAGCTCATCTTACGTAAAAGGAAATCTTCTTTGAATGTAACGCTTTTCAAACCACCATTCGCAATATTTTCCCGCGACCTGTTAGAAATAGGTTCGTTTCAGCAGTTGCAAGAGAGCGCCAGACAACAAGCGTCACTGCGCTTGCGCAGCTACGATGACGCAGGAAGCCCATATGTTCGTAGGTGTAAAACATTAAAAGATCTTACATTATGTCATAAAAGAAACAAGACATCAGAGGATACTTCAAGAACGTCGGACTTTCGTGAACCACACTAAAACGCACAATTCGGCTTAAAATGCACATCCGTATGCAAATTTTCTTGGAGTACCAGTACTGCATTATCTTATGTTTGGTTCTTTATTACGGCATAATGCCATACGTGCACTTGAAATGCAGCGAACAGTTGAAACCAGCCAATAGTGTGAAATTAAACACTTCGTTTCAAATAAATTGACTGCCAAACAGAAAAGATTAATAAAAGCCAAATCTCTTTAGCAAACCGGCCAAAATAACTTCATTGTTCTGTAAGGCAATTAATGTTTGAATTTCAGATAGGTGGAAATAAAATCTAAAACTAATAACATATTTTAGGCTTCCGTAATTACACGAACATATTTTAATTCATTTGATAGCTCCCGGCCGCAAAAATCCGTTTTATCATCATTTAACGTGAGAGCAATAAATGAAGAGGAAACAACAAAATCACTAAACGTAAACACAGGTCACGTGGAGACTCCCAACCACAACTCAGACTGCTCTGTGCATCAGCCCCAGGTTTACTAATTTCCGAACCGTGGCAATATTAAGTAGTGGCGCCCAGCCACACTTCCGTAATGAGAAGCAGGAGAAGGTACTACTCATACGCGACTCAACTGCGCATGCGCAAGAGGCTGCCCGCAATGGCTCAAACGAATCTAATTTAAACAGGTGTCACGCCACACTCATTGGAGGCAATTTGTTGTTACAAAGCATTGCACGGTCTTCCTAAAGCCTTTGACACACTTTGCTGTTGGCAGACGCTTGTATGAGCACTGTTTTGTTGTTGTATACAGTGCGTTTCCTTTGCAACTTAAGTTTTATTTTCTTTCTTTTCTTCTCCTGTTCATGTTTTGTTGCTGCAGTATTATTCTGCAGTAGCAGGATACAGTAATATCCTTTGTTAGAGTATTGGTTCTTACTAGTCACAATCACATAAATTTAACTGAAAACTAAAACAATGAAAAACTCCCGGAATTCTAAACAATTTCTGGGTTTTTCCCGGTTTTCTCCCGGATGAAAAATTTCCCGGATCTCCTGGGTCGTATACACCCTGTGCAGTGGTTAAAGTGTACTGTGTAAGACAAAACTGTGTTATCCAAAACCGGCAGCTGTGATGCACCACAGGACATAGATGACACGGGATGAATGACAGCTATGGAGATGTGTACAGGCGAATAGGTGTGAAATTGATGAGCAACTGACCACCCAGATGAACTAAGGAGGCAACCAATAGTGGTGCCATGATGACCATTCTGTGAGCATTGCTTTGTATGGGTCTCAGCAGCTGGTGCTTGTTTCATGCACCCATGCTGACTGCTGTTCATGGGCAAAAAAGGCTGGAATTTGCATGAAAATCCCGCAACTGGATAGTGGCGACAGGTGGCTTTTTCAAGATGAATCACGTTTTATGCTCCATCAGCGTGAAATGCCTGGAAGCAAACACCCTGTACCAATTGTAGATGTCCACGCTGAAGGAGGTAGCATTATAGTATGAGGAATGCTTTCATGGCATTTCCCGGGTGATCTCGTCACTCTGGAATGCACACTGGATCAACACAAATACGCATCTATCCTAAGGGACCATGTCCACCCCCCCATAAGCAGTTTGTTTATTCTCAGCATGATGGCATCTACCAGCAGGACAATGTAACACGTCACACAACTTGCAGTGTATGTGAGTGGTTTGACGAGCACCAGTATGAGTTTATCATAATCCCCAGATTTACACTGAATTCAAAATCTGCGAGAAACCTAGTCCAACTGGCCACAGCAGTGGAGCCAGCATCACGTCACATCCCTGTCTGTATGCTCCAGAAGCTCAAGGACAGTCCTCCTGCATGCCTCTCAGTGGTCCACTCTACAAACGGGAATTATTCAGGCTTTTAATAGAAGGTCACCATTAATGTGACAGGACAACATATGTTAAAGGAAGGAGCTATAATATGCCATGAAACAGTTCTTTGCTTGTTATGGGTGTGATGTCAGACCACGTGGTCTATAATTCATTAAAAAATTTCAAGTTTTATTTCCTGTTGTTGTTGTCGTCGCCTTCAGTTCAAGGACTGGTTTGATGCAGCTCTCCACGCTACTCTATCCTGTAGAAGCCTCTTCATCTGTCGCAAACTACATCCTTCTGAATCTGCTTGGTCTATTTATTTCTTGGTCTCCTCCTATGGTTTTCACTCTCCACATTTCCCTCCAATACTAAATTGGTGATCCCTTGACGCCTCGGAACATGTCCTATCAACTGATCCCTGCTTCTAGTCACGTTGTACCACAAATTCCTCTTCTCCCAATTCTATTCAGTACTACTTCATTAGTTACATGATATATCCATCTAATCTTCAGCATCCTTCTGTAGCACCACTTCTTCAAAAGCTTCTTTTCTCTCACTGTCTAAGCTGTTTATCGTCCATGTTTCACTTTCATACACGGCTACACTCCACACAAATACTTTCACAAAAAATGTCCTGACACTTCTGCTTCCCTTTCATGCCCCTCAACTCTTACAACTGCCATCTGGTTTCTAAAGAAATTATAAATAGCTCCCTGTATTTTATCCCTACCACCTTCAGAATTTGAAGGAGTATTCTAGTCAACATTGTCAGAAGTTTTTTTAAGTCTACAAATGCTATAAACATAGGATTGTCTTTCCTTAATCTCTCTTCTAAGATAAGTCGTAGGGGTCAGTATTGCCTTGCGTGTCCCTACTTTTCTATGGAATCCAAACTGATCTTCCCCAAAGTCCGCATCTACCAGTTTTTTCATTCTTCTGCGAAGGATTCATGTTAGTAATTTGCAGCCGTAACTTAGTAAATTGATGGTTGGTAATTCTCACACCTGTCAGCGCATGCTTTCTTTGGAATTGATGTTATTTAATTCTTCTTTAAGTCTGAGGGTATTTTGCCTGCCTCATACATCTTGGAAGATGGAAGATGTTTTGTCATGGCTGGCTCTCCAAAGGCTATCAGTAGTTTCAATGAAATGTTGTCTACTCCTGGAACCTTGTTTCAACATGGGACTTTCCGCACTTTGTCAAATTCTTCGTGCAATATCATATCTCCCATCTCATCTTCATCATGTCCTCTTCCATTTTCACAATACTGCCATCAAGTACATCTCCCTTGTACAAACCAACTATATGTTCCTTCCAATTTCTGCTTTCCCTTCTTTGCTTAGACTGATTTTTCATCTGCACTCATGATATTCTTATAGATGGTTCAGTTTCCTCCAAATGTCTTTAATTTTCCTGTAGGCAGCATCTATCTTATCCCTAGTTCTACATCCTTATATTTGTCCTCTAGCCATTGCTGTTTAACCATTTTGCACTTTCTGTTGAAGTCATTTTTTATACGTTTTCATTCCCTTTTGCCTGCTTCATTTATTGCATTTTTATATATTCTCTTATCATCGATTACATTCAGTATCTCTAGTGTTACCCAATGATTTCTACTACCCCCATCTTTTTAGATAGTCTATAAACAGGTTGGCATAGGAGGGCGCCATTCAAGTGCCCATGGCTGTGTCGCAGAGTTGTTTGACCACCACCTCCTTCAAAGGAGAAGAAGTAGAGTATCAGTTTTTCCCTGTAAAAAGTACACAAATTTAACTGAAAACTAAAATAATAAAAAATTCTCAGATGAAAAAATTGCCAAGTTTTTTCTGGAGCGTAACACCCTGTTCTAAAAAAAAAAAAAAAAAAAAATTGGGGTTGCGTTGTCTTTCTAATCACTCTACAAATCTGGCCATTTTGACAAAAGAATCCAAACAGTAGAATTTCTCACCAACTGGACATTTCAACTTAGACTGTGGGAGTTCTGTTTCTGGCATACAGCCTTTCAGGTTCAAAGTTAACAACATGTTACACTTATAGCACCTCTGAATTCTCAGCCTATTTACATCTTTCTGATGGTGGGATTTTTCCAGCTGTACTGGTGCACCAATATCAAGTTCTTGATGTCAATAGGTTAGCTGTTCAACAATGTTTACTTTGAACTATATAACAGAGATAATATTTTATTTAAAAGTTTTATCGCAGATATGTAGTGTATTTACTATGCTTGAGCCAATGAACATTTCGGCGGCTACTTTTCAAAACCATTTTCCTTCCTGGTTTGGGGAAGCAGTGTAGCTCCTCTTCTGCTCTGCTATACCAACAAATAGTTGGCCTTTGTCATATGTTATTCCATATGGAGGGGAAGGCATGTGCACTAAGAGAGAATAAATTGTGTAGCTACACACTCGCCTCATGTGGCCTACGCAACTGGAAGATAATGTCAACACCTCAGTGAGACAAATGTGTCATATCTTTAACAATGGGAACTCCATGTAGGAATATCAACAATGTAGGAAAAGATAGGCTGCTATTAACTGTAAAGACGACATGTTAAGTTGCACACAAGCACAATTAAAAGACACTAACATAAAGCTTTTGGCCACAGCCTTCTTCAGAAAAAGAGAAACACACACCATTCACAACACAAGCAAGCACACCTCATTCAAACATCACTGCCAACTATCGCATGGTATGCAAGCAGCAATCTGGAGGAAGCAGGGAAGGAGACGGGATAGTTGTGAACAGGTGGAGGGATAGACACAAGTGATGTGTGCAGGGACTAGAATGCAAACAAGTGCAGCATCAGGAGGTTGTGGGGCAGGAGGGTAGGAAAAAAGGAACAAATAAGGAGAGGAACAAAAAGATGGGTGGGCGTGTTTTCAAAGAGCAGCAAACATAGAGGGTGGGAGACGAGAATGGGGGGAGATGATAGGATTGGGGGGGGGGGGGGGTGGAAATTATTGGGTGGAGGGTGTGGGGACAGTATGTTAATGTAGGTTGAGCTCAGGATACATACAGTGCAAGACGTGTTGTAAGGATGACTCCCATTTGTGCAGTTCAGAAAAACTGATGATGCAGTTGAGGATCCAGATGGCTTGGGTAGTGAAGCAACCAATGAAATGAAGCGTGTTATGTTCAGTTGCATGTTGTGCCGCAGGGTGGTCTAATTTGTTCTTGGCCACAGTTTGGTGGTGGCTATTCATTCTGGTGGACAGCTGGTTGGTGGTCATATCAATATAAAAAACTGTGCAATGATTGCAGCAGAGCTGGTAAATGACATGGCTGCTTTCACAGGTGGCTCGGGTAGGATAAACCTGTGACACGACTGGGATAGCACATGCTGGGTCTTCCACAGGGATAAGGTACGGTGTCTTGTCCCTGAGTCTAGATCATGAAGATATCATCAGTGAACCTGAACCAGACTAGGGGTTTGGCGTTTTGAGAGGCTTGGAAAGTCTCCTCTAGTTGGCCCATAAACAGGTTGGCAAAGGAGGATGTCTATGGCTGTGCTGAGGCTTTGTTTGTATACCATCCCTTCAAAGGAGAAGAAGTTGTGGGTTAGGATGAATTTAGTAAGGCGTATGAGGAATGAGGCTTTAAGCCTTCAGCTCTTTCCAGAATCTCTCCCCTGAATATATTTCCCTCCACCCCTGTAACAATCCAGACACCCATCTTCTACATGCTCTCCAAACTCTACAAACACAAAAATCTTGGATTCCCCATTGTGGCTGGTTATTGTGTTTCCACCGACAGTATTTTGGCCCTTGATTACCAATACCTCCAACCAACTGCTCATACTCTACCCTCCTACATCAAAGACACCAACCACTTCCTTCACCAACTCTCCAGCATCCCCATCCTTCTACTTCCTGGATTGCTACTCATTACTCCTGATGCCACCTCCCTATACACCAACATGCCTCATACCCACAGTCTTCTGCTATTTAACACTGCCTATTCCAGCCCTCTTCAGACTCTAAACACACTACCTCATTCCTCATACACCCTACTAACTTCATCCTAGCCCTCTACTTCTCCTTTGAAGGAGGATGTATACAAACAACTTCGTGACACAGCCATGGGCACTTGAATAGCAACCTCCTAAGCCACCCTGTTTATAGACTATCTGGAGGAGACCTTCCAAGAACCCCAAAATGCCAAACCCCTAGTCTGGTTCAGGTTCACTGATGGTATCTTCATGATCTGGACTCTGGGACAAGACACCTTGTCTTCATTCCTTAACAACCTCAACATCTTCTCTCCCATCCATTTCACATGGTCCTCTGCAACCTACCACTCTACTTTTGTAGATGCTGACCTCCTCCTCCTCTGATGGTTTCATCCACACCTCTGTCCACATTAAATCCACCAACCACCAACAGTACCTGCATTTCGACAGCTGTCATCCCCTACACACCAAAAAATCTATCCCATACAGCCTGGCTGCTCAGGAATTGCCTATCTGCAGTGACAAGAACTCCCTTCTCAGTATGCTGAGAGTCTCACCAATGTCTTCACAGACAGCCACTATCCCTCAGACCTAGTCTGTAAACATCTCCTGTGTCGTCATCCCCCCCCCCCCCCCACACACACACACCCAATCCTCCCACCACCCTCAATGACCAGCCAGAAATGCATGTCTCTTTTGTCACTCAGTACCACCCTCGACTGGAACAACTCAACCATATCCTTCGGCAGGGCTTTGATTAACTATCATCATGCCCTGAAATGGGGGACATCCTACCCGAAATACTTCCCACGTCACCCACCCTACCTCCACAACACCCTAGTCCATCCCTATGCCACTCCCAATCCCAACACCTTGCCACAAGGATCATATCCCTGTGGAAGAACTTGGATGCATGACATGCAAATTCACCCACCCAGCACTTCCCATTCTAGTTCTGTCACAAGTATATCCTACCCCATCAGGGGCTGGGCCGCTTGTGAAAGCAGCCATGTCATTTACCAGCTCTGCTACAATCACTGCACAACTTTTTGTATTGATGTGACTACCAACCGGCTGTCCACCAGAATGAAGGGCCACCAGCAAACTGTGGCCAAGAACAAACAGACCATCCTGTGGCACAACATGCAGCCAGACATAACATGCTTGACTTCAATGCCTGCTTCACTGCCCGAGCCAGGCAGATTGCTGCCTGCATCTCGTGCCATAGTTGTATTCAAGTGTGCATGAATGGTGTGTGTGTTTCTCTTTTGCTGAAGAAGTCTGTGGTCAAAAGCTTTTTGTTAAGAGTCTTAATTGTGCCTGTTTGCAACTTAATGAGTCTTCTTTACAGTAAGTACCAATCTATCTTTTTCTACATTGTTGATACATTTTAACAGTTACTTAATTCATATTCTTCATAGAAAAATCTAAATCATGAATTTATATCACAGATGCAGTACTTTGCTCGCATTAAAAGGAACACAAAAGGACACAAAATGGCAATTCTTTACAGTCCATATGCAGCACTTTAGTTTTTAACCCTTTTAGTGCCAAATACGATCTGATCATGATCCAGATTTTCGGCGAAAAATGCCAGTAACGATCTGATCGTGATGCCCTTCTCATTCATTTTTTCCGCGCTTGAAGGCAAAGTTGTTAGTATTTCCTAGCCAAGACGCAGAAGGAAGGTCGAAGGCACAGTATATCGATCTTCTTTTCGATTGTCAGTGCGATATTTCGAGTAAAATAAACTTCTCTGGTGGTGTTTATTTACCGACTATTTCGCGGCAGCATGGCGTCGTCAAGTAAGAAGTTGCGGTTCGATACAAGTGATTTAGACAATAATATGATAAGTACTGGAAGTGAAGATGAATTTGCAGGATTTGCAGAAAGTTAATCGGATTATGAGATGTCAGGTGGAGAAGAGGACTTGTCGTTTTCTTCTTCAAGTGACGATTGTGCGTCAGCAAATGACGACGACGACGACGACCAAACACAACTAAATGGCAGTGCAAATACTTTTGTTGAAGTAATGGATGAGGCATCAGATAATCCACGTCCTCCAAGCTTTGTGTATGCAGAAGTACCAGGCCTGAAACATATACCAGCAAACGCCACACCAATTGATTTTTTCAATTTGTTCTTCTCACTGCAGCTTTTTACGATTATGGTGACAGAGACTAACAGATACGCTCGCCAGTTGATTCATTCAACGCATTTATCGCCAAATTCGAGAATCAAACAGTGGCAACCAACAACTGTAGCAGAAATGAGGGCTTTTATAGCAGTAATTTTGAATATGGGACTGATAAAAAAACTGACGATTTTTAGTTATTGCTCAACTGATGCAAACCTGTTGACACCATGGTTTTCACAAATGTTTTCACGCAACAGGTTTCAGTTGTTGCTGCGGTTTTTCCATTTTGTAGACAATTCGAAACTTCACCCTCCTGGTCACCCATTATATGATCCAACAGCCAAGTTTCAAGTGTTGGTGGATATTGCCAACAATGCTTTCCGTCGCTACTACACTCCACACCAGCAACTGAGTGTCGATGAAAGTCTTGTTGGGACAAAGGCGCACTCACAGCTAATCCAGTACCTTCCCAATAAACATCATCACAGATGGGGAGTCAAATTTTGGATGCTGTGTGATTCAGTCGTAAATTACTGCCTAGGGTTTTATGCATACCGTGGTGCAAAAAGTGATGATGACAAAAACGAAATAAAAGAGAATGGCCTGGGATATGTAGTCGTCATGAAACTACTAGCTCTTGGGAGCTACATGCAAAAAGGTTACCATGTGTTTTGCGATAACTTTTTTACATCTATTCCTCTGGCAGAAAAGCTGTATTCAGTTGGCACTTATCTAACGGGAACAATTAGAAGAAACAGAAAATTCCTGCCACGTGGTCTTCTGTCGAATTATGCTGTAGGTCAGCTTAAGTTTTTCAAGAAATCTTTTATACTTCTCTGTGGCTTCAGACAGAAGAAATCACAGAGAAATCCAGTCCTTCTTGTGAGTACATCATCCTCTGCTACATCATCAGAAAAGACAATTTGCAATAGACAGTCGGTCAAGAAACTGGATGTTATTTTTGAATATAATACGTATATGGGTGGCATTGACTCATCTGATATGATGGCATACTGCTATTTAGATGAGAGGAGGACTGTCAAGATGTGGAAGAAGGGAGTGTTCAGCATAATTGCCAGGATGTTGCTGAATGCATATGTTTTGTATAAGGAAAGCCTAAACCCCAGCGACAAACCATTGACACGGCTGAAGTTTAACAGCATAGTCATTTGCAAACTTTCTAAACAGTGGTTTCAGGCAAGGACTGCAACCACAAGTGCAATAGATATAAATGTACCTGCTCCAACAGTATATGGTGTAGAGACTCTTCCAGGGAGAAAGGAACGCTACTGTAGTGTTTGTTCTACGAAGGATAAGAAGCGGCGTTCACGAACAGTGTGTGTTTGTTGCAAGAAAGGACTGCATCCTTCATGTGTTGGTCAGCATGTGTGCAAGTAGTTGTCATAACTGCAACCTCACATTTGTCAGTGATTTATGACTGAAGAACTGAGAACACGTTCAGAGCAAAACAATTTTTTTTTTGTAATGTTATGTTCTTTTTGATTTTTTCCTTAGTGAAATAAAAAAAATTTGTATTCCTTTATGGTGTTTTTGTTAAGAAAACTACAGAGATTCTATATATACCTGAAATTTTTGAGTATATCATCATTTGATGGGTCTCAGAGTAAACTGAAATCAAAGTTTTAATTTTTTTCGATAAACCCCATTATGAAAATAATTTTTTTCTCTGAAAATATGTTCTTTGACAATGTGTATTGCACATATTACTGTAGCCAGCAGCATTCCCTAAAAATTAAAAAAAAAATTACATTCCTTTATGCATTAGTTTAGATTTTATTGCAAGTATGGCAGAGGTCTGCATTTTACTGTAAAATTGCATGGCACTTTTAACATGATCTTTTGAGAAAACGTCTGGCACCAAAAGGGTTAAAGCTGTGTACAAGGACTTTATTCAAACCCAGCCCCAATTTTACCTGCCATTCATATTGCCAAGAAAATATAAAAGCGCCGCATGTAAATGGAAAGATACAAATATGAGCTCTGGCAGAGTACAGTTTGAAACTGCCCAGAAAGTTTTTTTAACAACATGCTCCATTACAAAATTTGTAATATTGCACATATATATGGTGTGTGGAGTGTTTATGTAATGTTTGTGTTGTACGATGATGATGATGATGATGATGATGATGATAGAAGGGAGAGGGTGAAATCCAATAGTGGCACACAGCCTACTACTAACAAATAGCATCAAGGGGGCTGCCAAGCTTAATGTCCCCATCCAACACACGGATCACCATCAACAGTGTCACATGCTTTCACTTCATGACACACTGTGGAGAGGTTTCATATTTAAATCAGGACATTGGTGCAAACCTGGTGATCAGGAACTTAGCACCACCACATCTCCTTCCCTTGCCGGCCAAATGCTGGCAATGAAACTTTTTTCCACCACCAGGATTTGAACCAGCTTACACCCCCCTCCAGATCGAGCACCACCGCTATGTACAAGCAATGACCATCTATGATTCTAAAAAATGGTTCAAATGGCTCTGAGCACTATGGGACTTAACATCTGAAGTCATCAGACCCGTAGAACTTAGAACTACTTAAACCTAACTAACCTAAGGACATCACACACATCCATGCCAGAGACACGATTCGAACCTGCGATTGTAGCTGTCACGCGGTTCCAGACTGAAGCGCCCAGAACTGTTCGGCCACTCCGGCCGGCCTATGATTCTAAATTATACATGAATCTCTCTGTGCTTGATACATGTAAAGCGATATCCTCTTGTTACATGAGGATGAAGCAGGAGTTTAACTAGTGTTAACTAACATGAGCTACAATGGAGCATTTCCGAATCGTCTAAGGGTCTTTTTGGGGTTAACTCGTGGTTTCTGCACATACAGCACTGCCGTAAAAATCAGCTTTATGGATTTTCATAAATTTTGCAGGTTTCTGGCAAAGGCTCTTTTGGCTTGACCAGACAGAAAAAGGGGTGCACAAGAGCTTGAGTCACTATGAGCTACACAACTCAAAAAACGCAAAAGTATACAAACCCCACCCAAAACCTGGTCTGGACAGCTGATACGATAGGTATGGTCACTGGCCCCCAGTGGATGCCTTTTGCTACCATGAACATACCAAGATGAGCACTGAAACAGCAGATCTACAAGTGCATAAAAAACAACCAGTACCTCTGTTTTGCAAAGAGAAAGAACTGTTTCAAGCTCTTTCACAAAAAGTGAAGCAGTCTGCAACTTATATTTGCATTAAAAATCTTACAACTTTCTTGAAATAACTTTTTGTCATAAAATGTGTAATATTCTGCTAGCATTTCTATCACATAAAAGTAAAATAAGAAAAAACTTTCATTCGTTACTGTTCTTCACAATACGTATTATGTTGCAGTGAGTCAGAACTCACCACCTAAAATGAAACCTGACCTACACAATCATACTAGTGCTTTCGCCATAAATATTTTAGTGTAAAACCTTTTTTGGTATTTTTTCATTGTTTAATACACACAACTATTTAGAGAATTAAGCTTCTCTTCTCTGTGAAGTTTCTGATTTATTATTTTTTCTGACTTTAAAGCCTTCTAACTTAGTCCTTTGATGCGGCACAGTGGCAGAACAGGGAGCTTCAGTCAGATTTTCAGAAATGTTGTAAAACTGTCTGCAAAAGCTTGGCAGTTTACCTCAATTCCACTCTGTTTTCTCCCCAAGAATATTGTTTCAATTTTGTGGTTCTTAGCTTCAGATTACAGGTCCTTACATGCTTCTAAAAGAAGTAAAGACACTAACCCATCTCTCGTATTACACTTTTTTTTATTTCAAAAAGCCGAGAGTATTATTCCATAAACTTCACTTTAGATATCGTATATGTTAGATTTTCATGAATTATGTTTCTTAAATTGCTTTAACACCAAACTCCGTAATGATTTCATCTATTGTTTCTACATATACAAATCAAAGATTTTCTTGAAACCAATAATTTATACTATTATTGGCTTACCAATTATCACTATGGTGAATTATTGATTTTAAGTTAAATATGTTCTCTGGTGGAACTTTCCTTTTGAAAAACCACACAGATATTCTCCCAATTGTCTGTCCAAAGTTTCTTCAACTCTGCCCAGGAAAATTTCTGATATAATTTTGTTTGCTACCAGTAGAAGTTACACTCCATTGTAGTTGACATTCTGTTTGTCTCCCTATTATGTAGTGACTGGATTAATGGTATTATCTACTCCATCAATAAACACTTCCGGGCTAAGTTGCCGTGGTCGATCTGTAAAACTACTTCTCCCTGACGTTTCGTTCTCAACTACGGAGAACATCTTCGGAGGTGATGTCAACGACTGGCTGCTAGGAGCTGGGGCCGCCGCTTATATGGATATCGTAGAGGGCGCCACCGCACGTCACGTGGCGTCGATGTGCAGCTATCTCTGGCTATCGTCTGTTCTCTCGATTGCAGGCAATCAATTGTCATGTGATTGATGCAACGTCGACCGCCATATCTTATCCAATTTTAATCCTTCTTCTTTACGATTAAAATTGTATTGATGTTTGTGGATTTCAATTGCCTCTCTATACATACGTGTATAATAATGTGACGTCCTCACTAGCACGCTTGTTTCACCAAATTTTATTTCGTGATCTCCATCCTTAAAAACATGTTCCGCTACTGCCGATTTGTCGATATGTCCCAAGCGACAGTTTCTTTTGTGCTCCGTCAACCGTGTATTGATGCTTCTTTTTGTAGTTCCTATGTAAACCCTGCCACAACTGCATGGAATTTTATATACCCCTGGGGTGGCTAGGGGGTGATGAGCATCTTTTGTTGATCTTAGGCATTCACTAATTTTCTTAGTAGGTCTGAAAATGGTCTCTACGTGAAACTTGGCTAGTACTTTCCCTATGCGATCCGTGATATTATGGATGAACGGAAGAAATACTTTTCCAGCAGATGGTTGTTGCTCTCTCCTATTTTTAGGCATTTTTCTATTTGGGTGAAGTGCTCGGTTAATCTCGTTTTTCGTATAACCATTTTTTGCAAAGGCCATTCGTAAATGATTTAGTTCTTCTTGTAAGTAGCCTGGTTCACAAATATTATTGGCCCTATCCACTAATGTTTTTATGACCCCCCTCTTTTGCCTAGGGTGGTGGTTTGAGTTCTTATGGAGGTAGCGATCAGTATGTGTACCTTTCCTGTAGACCTTATGGCCTAAGGTCCCATCCGCCCGTTTGATAACTGATACATCCAAGAAGTTAAGTTGTCCGTTCTTCTCCTTCTCCATAGTAAATTTAATCTTTGGGTTGATGCTATTTAAGTGTACCAGGAAATCATTCAAGTCTTCTTCCTCATGATTCCATATTACAAAGGTATCATCCACATACCGATACCACTTCGAGGGGCTTTTTTTGGCCGACTGCAGTGCTTGATGTTCAAAATATTCCATGAATAAATTCGCAATTGCGGGACTTAGGGGGCTTCCCATGGCTACCCCATCGATCTGTTCATAAAATTCGCCATTGTACTGAAAATAGGTCGAGGATAGACAGTGTTGGAACAAGGCTACTACATCAGTAGGGAACATATCGGCTATATGGGAGAGAGCTTCATCAACTGGAACCATCGTGAACAAAGACACTATATCAAAACTGACAAGGATGTCATTAGGACCGACAGTAATTTCCCTCAATTTCTCAATGAAATGTAGAGAGTTTTTAATATGACTTTCAGTTTTGCCTATGTAAGGTTGTCACAAAGAGGCAAGGTGTCTTGCTAGTTCTTGGGTAGGAGCTCCAATTGCGCTGACTATTGGTCTCAAAGGAACATCAGGCTTATGTATCTTTGGTAATCCATATAATCTCGGAGGATAAGCCTCCATTTTACAAAGATACTTTTTAACTTCTGTAGGAATGGAAGACCGTTTTATCAGACGATTGGTGGCATTCAGCACATTCGTTGTGGGGTCCTTTTTCAACTTCTTGTATGTGCTGGGTTCCAGGAGATCACTGATCTTCTTGTGATAATCCTCAGTATTCATTAAAACAGTAACATTTCCCTTGTCAGCGGCAACTATAATAACATTCTTGTCTGTATTGATCTCTCGCAAAGCCTTCCTTTCCCCTTGAGACAGATTGCTACTGGGTGGCTTAGCTTTGCGTAATATCCTGGAGGTTTCCATTCTAATTTCGTCAGCAGAATATGATGGTAACTGACGAATTCCTGCCTCTATATTAGCAATAATGTCCTCCATAGGAATCTTGGATGGAGTTATTGCAAAATTCCCTCCTTTAGACAGAACAGAAAGTTCTTCCTTAGACAATTCTTTTTCTGATAAATTAATAACCGTTTGGGAATTGTTTGGAATCGGTGTTTCCTGTCGACCCTCTTGTAGACGATCAAACTTCTCCTTCTGCCTATTGGAAGACACTTCTGCACTAATCTCCATAGATCTAAATGTTAAACTGTCCACTTTGTTTCAATGACAAAACTGCATAGTATTGCTAATAAGTAAATGAAGATTTAGCAGTTGACCATCACATACCGCCAGTCCTCATCGTGTCTGATGTATCCGCTCACGTAGTAATGCCAGTTCCATATGAGAGTAAATACGGTTAGCTTGTGCCGAATGAAACATTCTTCTAACTAACGGCACAAGCTAACCGTATTTACTCTCGTATGGAACTGGCATTACTACGTGAGCGGATACATCAGACACGACGAGGACTGGCGGTATGTATTGGTCAACTGCTAAATCTTCATTTACTTATTAGCAATACTATGCAGTTTTGTCATTGGAACAAAGTGGACAGTTTAACATTTAGATCTATGGAGATTAGTGCAGAAGTGTCTTCCAATAGGCAGAAGGAGAAGTTTGATCGTCTACAAGAGGGTCGACAGGAAACACCGATTCCAAACAATTCCCAAACGGTTATTAATTTATCAGAAAAAGAATTGTCTAAGGAAGAACTTTCTGTTCTGTCTAAAGGAGGGAATTTTGCAATAACTCCATCCAAGATTCCCATGGAGGACATTATTGCTAATATAGAGGCAGGAATTCGTCAGTTACCATCATATTCTGCTGACGAAATTAGAATGGAAACCTCCAGGATATTACGCAAAGCTAAGCCACCCAGTAGCAATCTGTCTCAAGGGGAAAGGAAGGCTTTGCGAGAGATCAATACAGACAAGAATGTTATTATAGTTGCCGCTGACAAGGGAAATGTTACTGTTTTAATGAATACTGAGGATTATCACAAGAAGATCAGTGATCTCCTGGAACCCAGCACATACAAGAAGTTGAAAAAGGACCCCACAACGAATGTGCTGAATGCCACCAATCGTCTGATAAAACGGTCTTCCATTCCTACAGAAGTTAAAAAGTATCTTTGTAAAACGGAGGCTTATCCTCCGAGATTATATGGATTACCAAAGATACATAAGCCTGATGTTCCTTTGAGACCAATAGTCAGCGCAATTGGAGCTCCTACCCAAGAACTAGCAAGACACCTTGCCTCTTTGTGACAACCTTACATAGGCAAAACTGAAAGTCATATTAAAAACTCTCTACATTTCATTGAGAAATTGAGGGAAATTACTGTCGGTCCTAATGACATCCTTGTCAGTTTTGATATAGTGTCTTTGTTCACGATGGTTCCAGTTGATGAAGCTCTCTCCCATATAGCCGATATGTTCCCTACTGATGTAGTAGCCTTGTTCCAACACTGTCTATCCTCGACCTATTTTCAGTACAATGGCGAATTTTATGAACAGATCGATGGGGTAGCCATGGGAAGCCCCCTAAGTCCCGCAATTGCGAATTTATTCATGGAATATTTTGAACATCAAGCACTGCAGTCGGCCAAAAAAAGCCCCTCGAAGTGGTATCGGTATGTGGATGATACCTTTGTAATATGGAATCATGAGGAAGAAGACTTGAATGATTTCCTGGTACACTTAAATAGCATCAACCCAAAGATTAAATTTACTATGGAGAAGGAGAAGAACGGACAACTTAACTTCTTGGATGTATCAGTTATCAAACGGGCGGATGGGACCTTAGGCCATAAGGTCTACAGGAAAGGTACACATACTGATCGCTACCTCCATAAGAACTCAAACCACCACCCTAGGCAAAAGAGGGGGGTCATAAAAACATTAGTGGATAGGGCCAATAATATTTGTGAACCAGGCTACTTACAAGAAGAACTAAATCATTTACGAATGGCCTTTGCAAAAAATGGTTATACGAAAAACGAGATTAACCGAGCACTTCACCCAAATAGAAAAATGCCTAAAAATAGGAGAGAGCAACAACCATCTGCTGGAAAAGTATTTCTTCCGTTCATCCATAATATCATGGATCGCATAGGGAAAGTACTAGCCAAGTTTCACGTAGAGACCATTTTCAGACCTACTAAGAAAATTAGTGAATGCCTAAGATCAACAAAAGATGCTCATCACCCCCTAGCCACCCCAGGGGTATATAAAATTCCATGCAGTTGTGGCAGGGTTTACATAGGAACCACAAAAAGAAGCATCAATACACGGTTGACGGAGCACAAAAGAAACTGTCGCTTGGGACATATCGACAAATCGGCAGTAGCGGAACATGTTTTTAAGGATGGAGATCACGAAATAAAATTTGGTGAAACAAGCGTGCTAGCGAGGACGTCGCATTATTATACACGTATGTATAGAGAGGCAATTGAAATCCACAAACATCAATACAATTTTAATCGTAAAGAAGAAGGATTAAAATTGGATAAGATATGGCGGTCGACGTTGCATCAATCACATGACAATTGATTGCCTGCAATCGAGAGAACAGACGATAGCCAGAGATAGCTGCACATCGACGCCACGTGACGTGCGGTGGCGCCCTCTACGATATCCATATAAGCGGCGGCCCCAGCTCCTAGCAGCCAGTCGTTGACATCACCTCCGAAGATGTTCTCCGTAGTTGAGAACGAAACGTCAGGGAGAAGAAGTTTTACAGATCGACCACGGCAACTTAGCCCGGAAGTGTTTATTGATGAAGACGCCGGCCGTGAAAGCCTACATGGAATGGTATTATCTACTCTTCTCAAATATTTTCTGTTTTCCAAAAGTTTTCAAAAAGCTATTTTTGGTTCTAATCACTTCCAATAATACTGCTGTATATGAGTCTTCAGCACTTACTTTGCACTTTTAAGTGTTTTGATAACTTAATGGATTTTCAAGTTTGTTGATGGGAAATTATGTCAAAATTTTCTGGTATTCCATAAAATTCTAATTTAATTATGGATAGGTATGGCAGAATGTTAGAAAAATCTACTGTTGAAATTATGCAGCACAATAATCCTGACTGCAAAAACAACTAACTCCATCTTCATATTTTGTTTTTTCCTCTTACATATGGTATTAACCATCATTAGAACATCAAATATTTAACCTCTTTACTTATTTTTTGTGAAAAAATTTAGGAATTTTCACTTTTAGAGGAAATAGTAACAGAATGCAACATTCAAATCCCACTTGACATATTCACTAACTCACATCTGATTCTAGCAACAATATGTCATCCTTTTAATG